>NC_135555.1:7521430-7821430 GCF_964340395.1 Glandiceps talaboti | reverse complement strand
TTTGTCGTGTTGCAAAAAAAGAGGAGATGTTTGCAGCAATGACAATTTACCAAAAAAGAAGCGAAAAAAATGTGTGTTTATAGTACAGAACAAATCATCTTCTAAGCTTTCACAGCGTAAATTATCCCGATAATCACATGCCTTGCTTCACAGTCAGATGCTGCATTTCATCGCAAAAGTTAAAACAGATATTGTGACAGGAAAAAGACTGAAGTAGACTGTAGATGACTGTGCGGGGGTCGAATTTTGGAATCAAAAAGACAAAATCCGATCTGAGGAATGAATAGACAAGTGACAAAAGTTTGGCGCTGGTTTCCACTTAATGTTTCACCAGATCTTATTTTTTCCGACGTGAAAAACAATCCGATTTTGACATGCAACGCGGATAGCGGTGAAGTCGCGTCGAAGACCAAACGTACAGCAAACTTCAAAGGAAACAATCCATACACTCGTATGTGATACGACCATCTGACGCATGTAAACACACTGGACAAAGTTCACATTAATTGTTTGCATTTTGCACACCAATGCTAACAAAATAGCCATTCAACCTTTCAACTACATATTTACATTAGTAATCGCAGTATCGTACGTATCGTCATTGATTGATAAAACTTTGAAACTTTGACACCCCGCCCCGGTTGAGGGCCCACTTCATGATCTTCGCCCGATGCAGCACAAGTCGTGCGCATCCCGGGCGTACATCTACGTACACGTACACTTCTACAAGTGTTATTTTCGACCATACTTATGAAACAGACCAAATGCTAAAGCAACATCACTACTGAAACTTTTGCATTTCCTAAAAATGCATTTTAAAGCAAAACATACGAAATAACGCAATTTATTTGCACAATTTCTTTCGGACCTGCCGCTTGAATAATAATGAATGTGTAGTTTGTTGAAACGTCACAGTAGTCATGAAATGATGACGTAGATCACGAGCTAGACATGACGCAATATTGGCGGGAATGAATCAGCTGCCGACAAGTCTGTACTTGCATTGACCTGCCGAAGAGGTTCTTTGTTTCTATGTATGTGAGCTATTTTGCAAGCTCATCTGAATACAGAGCACCTATAAATAGCGGAGCATTACGTGCTGACACAGCAAACTGAAAACATAGCGTGAACAGTCACATTACCGCAACGATGCCTCGCAGGAAAGCAGGTAATGTCGGTATTAAGCTTCTGACATCGCTGTACCTTGTAAAAGTGTACACGATGTGCTAGCCATAACAACACTGTATACGTAATTATGAATATTTTCACAATTCGCATTAAATTTGTTGTAGGAGTCACACTCTCTGTCCACTAGCTTTATAATATCTGAATATCTTAGGATATATTATACACGAAACACAACGTATCGTGACAATGGTTTGGTATGACCATAGTATTAGTATGAGTAATGACAAAGGTGAAAGTGTATATCATGTGACTGACGTTATGCTATAAATCTGCCAGTGTTATTCCCGAAACTCATTCCTTGATACCCATAAGACTTATTGTACAACAGCCTATAACATTTAACATCGTATTGAATTTCCGATTTTACAGCCAGCAGTGCCACTGCAACAAAAACACCTGTTGCTAAGAAACCCAAAACCAGCATTGTGTTGTCATGGGAATGGGAGGACAATGGAGAGAAATGGACATCTTTTAGCGAAGATCAAATTGAAGAGATCAATGAAAGCTACGATAAAGATGAACTGAAGGTTGAGATGAACTTCAACACAGTCAAGTTTAATATTCTAATCGATAAAATGGTTCAAAAGAATACAAAGACAGGATGGGAGAGAAGATTACGATGTCTGGTCAAAGATGGTGATGATTGTAAGTATTCTGTCAGTAAGCTTTATTTGCAAAAAAAGGACACAACCCCAAAGAACTAACACAACATAAAATATATTGTTCAGAAAATATAATGGAAACGCTGTATGAAACCATAGACACAATGATAAAACTTAGGTTCTCATTTTAGAAAGTTTAATTAAACAACAAAGTTCACTTTGCAATAGGTTGTGAGCTTTCCACTATATACCATTGATATAAATTCTTCATATAGGGTTTTATATAAAAACATCTTGAGAGGAATTTCCTTTTCAGTTTCACATGTCAAGGAACAGATGCCAGATGATGCCTGTTTTCTATGGATGTTTTGGGTCATCAATATTACCTCGGAGTATATAAATTGATACAATCTGTCAAAACATCTTGCATTTCTTGAACATTTCAAAGTGTAACCCAGCGGACTAACAGCAATTAGAATGTGCACTCGTTGGATCTGAGATTAAAATCAATTATTGTTCACTATTCACAAGTATAGTGGAACACAAATCCAGTGGGTAGACAGGCAAGACTGCAATATGTATACACACTGGTATTCAAGCTTTGGACAAAGGGCCAATCAGTGTGCGCTCTAAGCATGGTCATGCCACTGATGCAGAGTTATTTCTTGTAATGCACCAAAACTTGGTGTTTATCCATCCCTTCCATGGTGGCAGTGATCTGAGACGGTGAGGAGTTTATATTTGACCCACAATAACAAGTTTTGTTGTGAGGATGCATTGGAGACTGCTTTAAGTTTGTTTACAACTAAAAATTATTTTTTTTAATAGACTATGTCTGGCAATGGCAAGATGAAAAGAATAAATGGAATCCGTACTCTGCCAATGATACACTTACTATAGAAGCATCACATTCAACAGGAGAAGATCATGTGGGTATTGTAGCATATCAAAGGTCATACACGATAGACCTGAAAAAGATGAATCAGCTGAATGATGTTACCAAGGTAACAAGACCAGTACAGAGGCTTAAAGTAGGTAAGTTGTCATTTTCATGGTGAAGTCTTGTATTCTCTTCACAGATTCTTAGAATATTCGGATAAGCATTCGGCTCTGAAAAACAGAAAAATTTGATCTTTCGTAAGATACAACACTCATAATATTGCTGGAATTCTCGGTACATGTAATAGTATTTCACCTGACAGTAGAGGGTCAAAATAAGCAAGAAGGTTTACTCACTTTCAAGCATGCTTATATCGTAATGCTTGTGTAGTATAGTGCATGGAGTGGCAGTTCCGGTGTCAACCATGGAGTCAAATAGTCCTTATTTTTATGATACACCTAGGTGGTAGAATTCTACTGCAGTTACCAAGGATTCCTATGACTGTATATGAAAACAATCACTAAATTATGTGCACAAGACAAGTTAAAACATTTACTATAGGAGGAGTCATTAGTGTCTCATTTCGATTCTTTTTGTGTTTCATTCAGACCATAAACCAGCAGCTGGTGATTCATCATCTAAAGTTACCACGGCAACCAATGGTGCCAAATCAAAGATCACAGCAGCAACAGGAGCTAAAAAGAGTCAGAAGTCATCTAAGAAAGTGAAAAAAGAAAAAGATGCAGAGGATGATGGTGATGATGATGATGATGGTGATGATGATGTCAAACCATCAACATCAAAGTCAGGTACATTGTTATATTGGAAAGCTATATTTCAGTATACTACTATAAAGGCCAAGGTCCATGTAGAATTAAAATTTTAGGATTGCAAACAGTTGTCTAGAGAGTGATAGAAAAAAGGTCCAGAACAAAAGAAATATTGTGTTGAATCCTAATGGCTTCATTGATAAGAAAACACTAATGTGAGAACCTGGGATTGAATCATTGGTTGTTGACGGAAGCGTTGCCAGAGTATGTATGATGTAGAGATTAGTAATCAAGACAATGATTGGATGGTTTAGGTTTACATTCCATATAACAAGTAGCAGACTATAGCTCACTCTTCCTCAGGTTTTGGCCTAAAGTGTTTCCTAAAACATAAGAAGAAAATAATGGGAACTTCTGATGTTAATAAATCAGACATTGCAGCTGTTATTCATTTTACACTACCTCCAGAGTATTTGGTGTAAATTAATAAAGAATAATGTAATAATAATAATAATAGTACTTGTAAAGTGCCATATTTCCTAAAAGTTCACAGGTGCTGAAACACTACAAAAGCGATAAAAACTACTAGTGGAAAACATACTAAAAGAGTCTCGAAGTTCATTGACAATATAAAGAGTCCCATGTAATAAAAGTCACTAATGATAAATAAGAATCACTGGTAAAAAGTCACGAGAAATTGATAAAAGTAGGTAGACTCGCCTCAGATTTCATAGTATAGCTTATCTTAGGCAAGGCTTCAAAAGTACATATATGTATACATCCAGATATCAAGGTAACGAGACATGAATATCTATCCTTATGTCATCTTTTATTCAATGAAAAAACTGAAAGGCATTGGGTGATTTGTATTGATCAACAGACTGATGTCTTGAGAATTTGTTACAAGTGTATGCTGGGTTAGTGGCTGTTTTAGCTTTTAATACTTAGGATGAGAAAAATTGAAAATGTCAAACTGTTTGGAAATATTGAAATTATGATTATAATTATATGTTTCTTCTCTTAGTTATTAAAACTGTTGTACTCAAAGGCAAAGCTCCAGTCGACCCAGAATGTTCTCAGAAAGTTGGAAAAGCTCATGTTTATTGGGAAGGGAATGATATTTATGACACCATGCTGAATCAGGTATGTTTGTAAATAACCATTTTTTAACCAAGACTTTCTCTCTGTTAGCTATTTGCCCTCCTATTTCATTCAAAAGATTTGTTATTAACTTGAGAGAGTTTTGCTCCCTTTCTTTGTGAAATTAGTTTGATGGATAATTATGCTGTTGTCATTAAGCTAGGGAGTTCAGCACAGGACTCAAGATGGGCAAACCCATTAACAAAATCAAATTAACATCTCTTGTACACTCTACTATACTTTACCCATTCGAACCTATGCAGGAAATTTCTGACACACTTCGTTTGCTCAGTGATTTGGCTTTGACTGTTGTGTCACTCTGTTCATTGTTTTACATGTAAAATAATGTTTCACTATCAAGTTATGTAAATACGTTCAGTGATGTTTCTGTGCCCGTTTAGTGCTACATAGGGTATATGATAAAACATTGACATCACAAATATTGGTTTTGAGGACTTCGTTAGTATGCTAACAGGCTCTTCAAAAGTCGAGTCATTTTTCCAGACAACCTCAGTCTGCAGGTGGCTATCAGGCTATGATGATTAATACTGTGTAGTTGTTAGTAACTAAAATGAAAAATAGAGGTTGCACTATCTGTATCTCTGATAAAAATATTAGGCAGTTTTTGAATACTGTAGCAGCAAGTCAACACTGGTTATGTGTAAAATTTGATAATGTTTATCACGACTTACATTGCAGGTTTTATTATTTCTAACAAATTTATCATTCTTTTCTCATGATTTTGTCTGCAGACCAATGTTATGAATAATAATAACAAGTATTATCTAATACAACTCCTACAAGATGATGCAAAAAATTTGTTCAGTGTTTGGCAACGTTGGGGAAGAGGTATGTTGATTCATATTTTGATCATCACAGACGCAGTGACCAGGACATAATCTTATATTTTCTGTTCAAAGACAATAACTTGGTTTGTGCATGGTATAATGATATACATAATAGTCCTTTCCCTTGATTGAAGTTACGGTATATTGACTTTGAAAGTATCCAGAATACTTCGCCGTTGTTTTGTTGAAGGAACTTTGTGTACTCCCTGCTCTGGGAAGACTGTCAATAGTCGACTATTATGCTTGAATAGTTGGGTGGAGGTCAAACACACATGATAACGACTGCCCTTATCACTGCACTACTGCCAGATGAGTACTTGTGTGTCAGGGCCCCGACTACACACAGGTGCAAGCTAGGAGTGAATGACATCTCCCCTTTAGCATATAGAGGATTCAACTCAGATAATCAGTAGTGCCCAGATAGAGACATTTTGCATATTAGTAGTGATAAAGTTAGTTTTTTCTGGAATCTACTTTTGAAGCTACTACATAGCTTTTGTGTGATTCTCTCAGACTTCATCAATAGTCTACTGTCAAGTGACTTCAATTCCTGACAAAACAGAATAATATCAATTACGCTGATGACGTCGGAGGGATTCAGATGAAAGCTATGTTGTCGTTTCAAAAAACTAGATTCCAAAAAACGTAACTTTATCAATACTACAATTAATAATAGATCCAAGATCAGTTTCTATTCTATTCTACTATCTTGCATATTATATATGGAATTGATAAGATGACAATTTTGTTTTATTTTCAGTTGGTAAGGCAGGTCAAAATAATTTAGTGGCATGTGGTTCAAATCTTGACCAAGCAAAGCAAATCTTTATGAAGAAGTTCAAAGACAAGACTTTGAATGACTGGGCCAACAGACAGAAATTTCAGAAAGTGCAAGGCAAATATGATATGTTAGCAATGGACTATAGTGCAAAGGTAGGTGCAGATATTGATGCATTAGCATAGAAGGAACAACACATGTGAAAAGGTACAAAATTAGATAGAAGCTATTCCTTATTTTTTTTTAGGAAAGATGTTTTTATCATGATTATCAAAAGCCTATTTTTATATCATTGTCAGTTCAACATGAAAATTTGTCTTTTGAAGAAGTATTTTGATGTGCTTTTTTTGTTCTACTGTGAAACTTCGAATTTTAGTGTCACAGAAAAGTGACATCCATCCATTCATTCATTCATTCATACATGTATGCTATTCATTAGAGGGATTGACAAGTTTTCACCATTTGAAATATAGAAGTATACTTTTAATGCTTTAGAAGATGTTTGGGTGATTGATTGATTGATTGATTGATTGATTGATTGATTGATTGATTGATTTATTAATTGAATATTCTGTGTAAAACATTGGGAAGAAGAGTGTTATGTTAAAGCATAGTATACATTGTTGTACACTATCAGAGTATCTCTCTTCATACTTACTTTGCTGTGTTGCTTCTGCATTGTGCCAAGATTATGTTTCTTGCATCCTATATCAACTTTTGTTATCTCGCAATGCTAAGATAGTTTCCTGAAATATAACTTTCTCTTGTAGGGCAACGAGACAGAAACAGACTCCAAGCCAAAAGAAAAGAAAGATACACCAATACCAGACTCCAAACTTGACAAAAGATTACAGGTATTGGATTTATCATTATATTTCAATTTTAAAGCTGTTCACGAAATGTAAAATATATGGACATTGAAACAGTGTACAGATATTGAACTTGGGGAAACCACAGGCTACATTTACTGCAATATCGTGAGTGTTTTGATGTAGAATAGGGAAACTAAATCAGTTCCTTCTATTGCATGCGTCGTGACTTCAGAAAACACTGACAAAGCCATAGTGGATACCTGGCGAAAGCTGTGGTAAGCTAATTAAGTTTGGTGCAATATGAAGTTAAACCTATTAACTTAGACTGAACTTTTTGCACAGATGAGCTTTTTCATCATACTAAATCAGTTCAATTGCAATTGTACAATTTTGTAGATCAAGATTTTGTAGTATTGGAATAGTTTGTAGGATTTCACAATCCAAATACACATCTTGTAAACGTTGTTACAGGATTCACCTCATACCATTTACAAGCTACGAAAAAATTGAATAGACCATTGAAATAATTGATATTAGAGTTGTTGATGAAATGGTTATTCTTGTACTTTCATAGGCCCTCATCATTTTCATAGGTGTCACTAAAATGATATGAAGAAATCATAGATACCCTTTCCCTCTTTTCATATGCTTGTATTGCAAAGACAAATGTTGGAGTTTGTCCATGGGAAATTTTATTCTCTTGTACTAGCCCCAGTTGAATTGATAAGTGTTATAGTTTTTAATATATCGGTTTGTTCTCTTTCCATAGACTCGTATTGAAATTGCAATGTCAGAATTGTTGATGAAATGGTGTTTTTCTTTTTCTGTAGGCCCTAATCGAAATGATATGTGGTGAAATCATTAAGACAGTGTTTTGTTTTCACAAATCTTAAAGTTTTGTTTCATTTCTTTCATCCTGATATGATAATTGTTGAAATCATCGATACAATATTTTGTTCTCTTTTCGTAAAGTACAAGCTGAATTTATAAGCTTTGTTAAAACTCAAGTGAAAATACTTACAAAAAACTTTGATTAACCTATTCTAGTATAATGTTAATGTCAACGCATGCCTTCTATGTCATTGCAATTTGTGTTCTGGCATTGTTAGAACGGTTGATGGCATAGTAGGAAGTTCCGTGCATTTTTTTGTATTTATTATAAATTACATCATCGGATTGTTTATAATTTATATCCTAATATCAGGTTTGAGACAAGTGGTAGTTAAGTATACATCAGTATTAGGTAGAATACTGTGAGTACATCTTAATATGCAGAAAAAAATTACATCCCCGAGTTCCCACCAGTGTGCCCTCTAATGTTAGCCAAATTTTGTTGGTGTGAGTCAAAAGGAGAAACACTGGCATTTCTTGTGAGTCACCACATAGTAAGAGATCAGGGAACATCAAATGTTGGTGCATCACTAGCAACTCTGCGTCAAATTGGCTTAGAGGCGCACTGTCCCAAACACATATAAACTCAGCTTGTATGTCTTGAAGTCTTGAATTTGTCAGTACAAGTTTTTTTTTGTCTTTTCGCAGGACTTGATCGAAATGATATGTAATGTGAAAACTATGGAAGACACAGTGATAGAGATGAAGTATGATGCTAAGAAGGCACCACTAGGAAAACTAACAGAAGACCAAATCAAAGCCGGTTTATCAGCTTTGAAAGTTATAGAAAATTGTATCAGGAATAGTATCATTGGAGATAAACTCATCAAAGCATGTGATGCCTACTATACCAGGATACCTCATGACTTTGGGTGAGAATTTTAGTACTCTGTATTAATTAAGATTAATGTCTGCTGGCTGTAAATTTGAACACTGATGTATTCACCCATTGTCAGCTTCACTGTTGTGTGGGTAGTATGAATATATGGGCTTAATTTAGACAATTGACTTGGTTTTAATTTCGTTTTTGAGAGAGGGTACCAGTAAATTACATCCTAAATTGTGAAAGTTCATTTGGTTTTGACGAAAACAGAAATGGTGTTCTGGTGTTTATTTCAGTAAAAGTGAACCCAACCAACATTGTAATACTTTATCTGTGAAATGATATCATATACACTGTGTTATTCTTCATCATCATTGTATTGATGTAGATCATAGATGTGTACTCTTACATGTGTTAAGAATTTCTTGAGCCAAACAAATTGAACAAATACTGATATTTGTATTGTGTACAACATTTCATTAGAAAAATAGGACTGACTACATTTGAGATTTCATCACTGAGGGCGCTGTCACCATAACTAAAATCCATATTTCATAATGGAAGTCTAAAAGGTATTATTATATATGTACCAGAGGTTACTGGCACTGGTGCACGAACATACTAGTGGTATTTGCACTGCAGTGCAATACTGAAAACATTGCATCCCTGCAAAATTGCAAAAAAGTTTACGTACAATAACAAACATTTTACACATATTTTTAATGTTTTGCAATTATTATTGAGTTACAAACAAGGAGTTGGTATATTGTATTTCAAATTGTGTTTTTCAAGTAGAAAAACAGTAAAGTTGTTTTATAAATTAGAATTCCAAAATAAATACCCAATTCAAATCCATATGGCCACTTTTAAACAGTAGGCACATTGTATTTATTTTGAATCATATATAATCTCTTGATATTTGTATCGTACCTGTGTAGGATGAAGAGACCACCTTTGATAAGAACAGATGAAGAACTGAAGAGAGAAATAAAGTTACTTGAGGTAGGTGAAACTGCTGTCATGTACCACTTAGAATACTTGAACTCAAAGATTACAAGGTTACTTTTTCTTATTACTGACATTCTTCCAAGTAACTAGAGGAAGATATTCTTTCCCAATATTTGTCTTCTACGAGCCAAGGAAAATACGAGTGACCTAAGGGGCTTTGTCACTACATGTCGCTAGACAAGTAGTAACAAAACCCTTAGGTCACGAGTATTTTCTAACTGAATGAAGAAAAACATTGGGGGAAAATAATGACAATTTTGAAAGTTTTGACTCATATTTTGAACATAGTAGAACTAATGAGATAAATATGTGTTGTTGTGATGTGGAACAACCAGGGTATAAATTCTATATTTTTTGTTCAACTTGGTTCATGCATGATATATTTGTGATGAATTACCACCTTATGTATGTAGTGATAAATCGTTAAACTGTTTTGTGTTTGTTTTTGTAGGCCTTGGGAGATATCCAAATAGCAATGACTATCATTAAGAAGGAATCTGGAGACTTACTAAATCCTTTAGATAGGCATTATAATGCATTGAACTTTGAAATGACGGCCCTTGATAAATCAGATCCTGAATTCAAGGTAGGTATTAACTCTTCAGATTTGTGTGGAAGGGGAGGTTGGGTGGAGTGTGTGTGTGTGGTGGTGGTGGTGGGGGTGGGGAGGTGGTTACAAAATCCTTTAGATAGACATTATAATGCTTTGAATCTTGAAATGACAGCACTTGATAAGTCAGATCCTGAATTCAAGGTAGGTATTAACTCTTCAGGTTTGTGTGGAAGGGGAGGTTGGGTGGAGTGTGTGTGTGTGGTGGTGGGGGTGGGGAGGTGGTTACAAAATCCTTTAGATAGGCATTATAACGCTTTGAACTTTGAAATGACAGCACTTGATAAATCAGATCCAGAATTCAAGGTAGGTATTAAATCTTCAGGTTTGTGTGGAAGGGGAGGGAGGTTGGGTGGAGTGTGTGTGTGTGGTGGGGGGGGGGGTTACTAAATCCTTTAGATAGGCATTATAATGCTTTGAACTTTGAAATGACAGCACTTGATAAGTCAGATCCTGAATTCAAGGTAGGTATTAAATCTTCAGGTTTGTGTGGAAGGGGAGGGAGGTTGGGTGGAGTGTGTGTGTGTGGTGGGGGGGGGTGGTTACAAAATCCTTTAGATAGGCATAATAATGCTTTGAATTTTGAAATGACGGCACTTGATAAATCAGATCCTGAATTCAAGGTGGGTATTAACTCCAGGTTTGTGTGGAAGGGGATGTGGGGTGGGGGTGGGGGGTGGGGGTGGGGGGTGGTGGTTACAAAATCCTTTAGATAGACATTATAATGTTTTGAACTTTGAAATGATACTATTTAATATTAAAGTCAGATCAAAATCAAACACATGATATGTAACACATATTTTAAGCACTGTCAGAAATAATCATTCAATGTCCTTGTATTGTCTTCTTGTTTAGGTGATTTGTGATTATGTAAAGAATACCCATGCCACCACACACAATCAGTACAAGATGGAAGTCCTGGATGTGTTCAAGACACAGGTCAGAGGAAAGGAAGATTTCACAGATCATGGAAATAGGTGAGTTTATCAACATCTTAATCCTGTTTTTCTCAACGTGTAATTTTTTGTGTACAAACAAATACCACTCTGCATGCCTTTCACTGTGCATTAGTTTACCAGAAGTAGAAATCAACTGTGTTTGCCAAGAACATCAGCTATGAGTAGCAGGAGTGCACTAGATTCTGTGAAAGTTATAACTGTTGATAATAATCTTTACAACCTGTGTATGGGTTTTGCGGACAGAGGTTGTATGGTGGGAAGGCCCGTAAGCCGTACTACCGAGGTCCACAAAATTCACATCCGGGCCGTAAAGGTTGTATCATATATCCCATGTAGTGGCACAGAAACATGATTTGAATCACATAATCACATAAATTGGCAGAGAATTATTGTTTCATTCACAAAAAATGTAAAAGTAGTGAAGAAATTAACAAAGCCAAATCACCGAGTGAACAGATTAGCAATTAATGCGCCACCTGCCATATTGGGCAAAGTGTGCTAGGGTGTGATACAGAAAATTACTGCCTGGGTTTGATGCACATGCTCTCCATTGAATTGCATTGGATGCTATACTGGGTATATGATAAGACAACACTTGGGCTATTGTTTACTGTTTCATAAGTCTTTGCCCTTAAACAGATCATCTCAAACTTTCTTATTTCCCAGAATGTTGCTGTGGCATGGCTCTCGTCTAAGTAATTGGGTAGGAATATTGAGTAAAGGTCTGCGCATAGCTCCACCAGAGGCACCAGTGACAGGGTATATGGTAAGTTATACGAGTAGTTTATTTGCAAGAATACAGTACAGTATACATCAGAAGCACTAATAACTGAAATGATAAAAAGTTAATAAGTCAGATCTGGTATACTTGGTATGTTATAATTAATTAATTTGGAGTGACCAGTGACTGGGTATATGGTAAGATATATTTAATTTTTGAATATTAAAAAAAGGTAACTTTGTGTATGGCACCATCAGGAGGATTGGTTTCTGTGTATGGTAACTTACTGTAAGTACAGTTTGTATGCGATTTCACCAGATTCACCAGGAGATGAAACAGTGCACTTTATTGAATATTAGCCAATATTAAAAATAAGAAATAAGAGAGAGATATTCGGGTGTGTTGTATAGTATAGGGGTTTTTAACAGATTGTTTATAGCCTAGGATTGTGGATATTTTAGCATTTCTAATTTCTCTCTTTTTATTTTTGTTGTCATCTACAGTTTGGCAAAGGTGTATATTTTGCAGACATGTCGTCTAAATCAGCCAACTACTGTTTTGCTACCAAGTCAAAGAATGTTGGATTATGTGCACTCAGTGAGGTGAGTATCAATACTCAGTGCGCCCTCTATCTAACGGATGATGTTGCATGAGCACAATCAGTCAATATGTCTTTTGTAACACACCTACCACATTCTCACTCTCTCAGCACACTGTTCTGTGTGGTTAACAGATGACAACAGTGATGATAGATCAGAAAACAACACAGGAACATGGAAAACCATACTTCTTTAATAATAATGAAATGTATTCATTCCGAATCCTTTTCTGGCACAAGGGTGGCAAGTTTGTCTTCAGAAATTTGAAGAAAAAAACAATGAAATTTCAATGCTCGTGTGACTCAAAGCCAACAGAGGACACCTGGTTTATTTGTTTTGAAAACATGTACACATGTGCGTATGACATTATAAGTCAACAGTTGCTAGTGCTGTTGCACATACAGGCAACAGATGTGCAACAGCACAAGCAACTATTGACCAGTAAATGGCATTTGCATGCAGTCAAAACTCTACATACCGCGTGACCATGTATTGACAAATCACAACACCGGAAATGTAGTAGGTGTGTTACAATAATTTCTTGTGACACACCAAAATTTGATGTTCCCCTATCCCCTTACTCTGTGGTGACCAAGCAGTGTGTCCTTTAAGCCAAACTGATAACAGTAATTATAATAATGACAACTTTTATCATCAAAATGCTTTAAAAATATACATCGATAAAAGGGTAACCCTGTTAGGACCAGGCTAATCTACCCAGGGATCCCCAAAAAAGTAAAGCACAAAAACTAAAGGGAAAATAGGTCACACTTGGAAAAGGACAATTGATACAACAAACAAAGAACAAAATATATTAAACACATCTACAAAGACTAAATAGAAACAACTTCAAACAGAAACATTATAACTGAAACCAGTCAATACTAAGTAATGTGTGTTATTTTTTTGTGCCAGACTTCATCTGGTGTGAACCAATCAATACTGATGTATGATATTTTGTTTACAGGTTTCATTAGGTACACCCAATGAACTACTGAATGCTGACTACAAAGCTGATAAATTACCAGCTGGAACACATAGTGTGAAAGGATTGGGAAGAATAGCTCCTGATGCTAGTAAAAACCATGCCATGTAAGTTCAATTCAAAACCTGTATTGTCCATTAAATTAAAACACATAATGGAAAAATTTCCTTCTGGTATATTAGAAATCCCAATATACAAAATAAAAAATTGTTAAAAAAGATCATGTAAACAAAATATTACAGCAGTGAGAGCATATTATCACATTACACTGTCTCTACCGCTTCCCCCTGTTATCAGGGTTGGCCAACCAAAGTAATAAAACCAGTGGCAAAAGACAAAGTAACTCTGTAAAATAACACCACATGCACAGAGCGAGTAGGTGTGGAATGCAAGTACATAATCCAAAAGATTACATTTAAAATGATTCTTTATTATTTATTATGCATCTTCCACACAGTAATTCCTTTAGTAATGTAAGTGGTGTATTTGCACCTGGCTAGAGAAACACAAGTAATTATGTATATATAATGATAGTGACATTGGATGGCAAATATAGTTGTGTAATTATTCAACTTTTGGATAAATGAATGAATAAATGTGTGCTAGTTTTGTCATACTATCTCTGACGAGTTATACAAAATTATGTCTTCATTCACTCTATCTGTGTGTGAAAAGTTACAAAAAAATGTTATTATTTATTCTAGGTCTGATGGGACTGTGGTGCCACTTGGTAAAGCAACTGATACTGGTATTACCAACCCTCGTGGCTATACTCTCAACTACAATGAATTTATTGTTTATGACACACGGCAGATTAGGATGAGATATCTAGTGAAAATCAAATTCAATTTCAAGTAGTGGAAATATTCAGGCATGAAAATGTTAAGGTGTGGCAACTGTATATAATAGTTATATATATATATATCATTTTCATTTTCTTTAAATATATACACAAACTATGCAGTAAACTAAATTTTTTTACTACTTCATGATTCAACATTCAATGTGTTCTATCAAAGCAATGTACAAATTAAGGTGACCAAAGTTTCTGTCCTAATATTACAGGATAAAAAGTGGTAGATTTTTCTTCGTTACAAAAGTTGCCAGCAAATTGATTGTATACAGTATGAGTAAGTGATTAAAAATAGAAGTTAACAAACATTTTCTCAAGGTTAATCTGTGTTTTCAGGTTTTCACCATTTTTGTTGGAGCTGTATGAAATATTTTTAAACATTTACTAGTTATTTAATTTAAGTAGTCTGGAGGGAGGGAGGGCAATGGTAACTGGGATTCTGTTGTCAGCCAGAACTTTTATCAGTCAGCTTCACAGCAGAGATTACTAGAGTACCAGCAATGAATACATCATACATGTACATAGTGACACTGTAAACCTGAATATTTTGGCTTTGATGGTAAAGACTCATTTTGCTGGAGATACAAACACTGGTATGCAAGAATAAGTAGTGACTAAAATGTAATTAGTTAAAAATAGTCTTTGTGAACTAGCTGAAAACTACAAAATCACAAAGTTTTCTAGTAGCAAAAATATCTAGGTTTACAGTATTGCATAGCCTGAGTTGTGTGTGTCCTGTTTTTCAAAGAAACATGTTTTATTTATATGGGGTAGTATTTCTTTAATCAGTGATCAGTCCTGTGTGGACTTCCTGCCCCCCTCATGACACAGATCTGTCGATTCGACACAAATATGTTAAACTCATTTACATTTCATCTCAAACCTATTGTCATTCACTCTTTATAGTATAAACCAGGGTATAACCAGCTACTAGTGCCTTTTTGCTTTGTTTTTCTGATTTATATAATAGAAATGGAGCATTGTTATATATTACTGTACTTTGAAAATAAAGTACAATTTATTTTGTTTGGAAATGTCTTGTTTCATACTTCACATAGGTGAATGGAATGTAGTGATTGACAAACAATTTATCTGCAATACAAGCCTGGTGTTATTAAAAGGCCATCTTGATAGGTGATAGCAAATGAAAAAAATCCCATGATCACAATTCAAAGTATGAGGCCAGTGTAGAACACGAATGGAATTACAGTCTGTTGGGAAATCTAACTCTCTGCTGACTATCGCCCACATGGACACATATTATTGCTTCAAGATTGTGACATTCATATTATGCAAACATTTGACCTGTCCTAAAATAATACATGTAATATCATACCAGTATCATAGTAAGTAAATATAATATAAATGATTATTGTGAGTTGTGTGTACCAAGCTGTTATTTTGCAATGACCACTTGGAAACCTCAAACTGACAGTGACACAAATTTTGGCATAACACATACATAATAAATATACACATATTTTACATTCATTCAGTCACACACACATGTATACATGTACAAACACTCACACCCACCCACAAACACACGCCCACACCAAACAATTACTGGCCTCAAACATACAGTACATACAGGACGTGACTTCAAACACTAACTAAAATCGCTAGTCACAACAAAATTACGTACTTTCCATGTAGGTTATTTCACTGAATCAATAACGATGTGAGGTGTAATGTTACATGTGTTTATTTTACCAAGCACCTGTTATTGACTACAAAGTAAGCAATATCAAACATGCCAGCCGTTTCTAATCACACGTAGCTTTTAGAGTCCAGTGCTCACGCTACATTGCCAACTTGTCAGCAGTCCTCCCATGCATACGGTGGGTTGGCGTCCCTAGGATTTTCGTGGTAGTCAAGGATGACTACCAGTTTTCGAACTTTGTAGTCATTTTGGAAAAACTGGTAGTCAATTGACGCGGGACTACCGCTAATTTCGAGCCCTGTAACTAGTGCCTTTTTGCTTTGTTTTTCTGATTTATATAATAGAAATGGAGCATTGTTATATATTACTGTACTTTGAAAATAAAGTACAATTTATTTTGTTTCGAAATGTCTTGTTTCATACTTCACATACGTGAATGGAATGTAGTGATTGACAAACTATTTATCTGCAATGCAAGCCTGGTGTTATTAAAAGGCCATCTTGATAGGTGATAGCAAATGGAAAAATCCCATGATCACAAATCAAAGTACGAGGCCAGTGTAGAACACGAATGGAACTACAGCTTGTTGGGAAGTCTAACTCTGCTGACTATAGCCAACATGGACACATATTATTGCTTCAAGATTGTTGTTTTTCAAAGGAAAATATCTCACAAATCGTGCTAGTACAAATGTATTATTATACACTCTATGTTCTTTCAATGAAGATATAAGGAGAAATATACTGGTATTCAAGTCAAAACATTATTATATTTTAATAGCCTGTAGAGACGGAAACAACAACATAGGAATTCTGTGTCCCTATGATATAGTTCTTACCCTAGCAACTTGTCTCAGTTCTACTTTTGTAAATTTAACTTGTCACACCTACAGTATTTTTATTGGTCACTCCATTTACTACTGTCAGCTGTTTTAGTATGTCCTTTTATCTAAATGTAGTATTTGCAGTAGTTTTATCGGTCATTCCATTTACTGCTCGTTATCAGCTGTTTTGGTATGTCCTCTTATCTAAATATAAAAGTTGCAGCTGTTGCAGAAAAAAACAACAATGAACCAAGTCTTTGCATACCAAAACATATATAGTTTTTGTAAACTACCATCTCAAGTGAGTGTAGCAAGTACAGTCAAGTACTTTTAGAAAGTGGAGTTATTCACATGTATCAGGATATTTGGGAAACATATCTGAGATAAACATTACTTTTCAGTTTTAGTAGATTTTTCATTTTGTTTCACCACCACCACTACACTTTGGATGTCTAAATGTCATTTAGTTCCAAATGAGCAGTACTTTGATATCTCAAATACTTTGTAGAGATACAAGACAATGCATTTAATTATGTGACATAACAAATCGTCTGGACAGTAAAACAGAGTTACTTTGGAACGACAAGATAGAAATGAATGCAATGTTTCAACCCATCTGCTATGGACCTTTATCATACAGTGATTTTGTTATGCAGCATGTTGGAGAGGGACATTGATGCTAAATAATGAAATCATTGCATGGGCAAGGTCTGTAGTATTAGTAGACAGATCTAAATACATTCATTTCTAATTTACTGTTCCAAAGTAACTTTTATCGATATATGCTCCAACAAATCTTTCATCATGTACATGTGCACGTGACTACAAAGTATACAGTTTGTGATTATCAGTTACTTCTTTCTGTCATCAGAGATATGATTTATTTTGTGTTGTAGTATACTTGCTACGCCTGCACCTGCTGGGAATATATACCCACACATCGTACAAGATCTCCAGGCTTCCTCCCTAGTCTTTTGTGACAATGCTGTATCCATACCTAAAGGAATATAAAACATTGGTGGTTGTCAAAGAAATGATTAATTATGCATTCCATGTATGCAAATATAGATGGAAATAGGGAAGTTTCAAATCCGCCATCTTGGAAATCCTGAGTGGTGCATCATGGGAAATATAAAATATGAATTAATCAGTTATGGGAACAATTTGTTATATTGTTTGTAAGGTTACACAAGTAATGCAGTCATGATTACCCTGATTGTAGGAAGTTTATTTTAGTAGTTCCAGATTAGGTATTATGATAAATACAAATAATCCCATAGTCCTTTGCATCTGAGCATGCTCAGTCTGGATTGCAAGTTCCCTAGTGATATTAAGTATTCGTGTTCCTTTGCTGTAGCAGCCGGTTTTAACATGAATTTATTTCAAATATTGTTTCCACTTCAGCTGTTTCAATTAAATCACCTATCAAATACAAGAATGCTCTAGTTCAAATACTAAAAACCAACATTATTTGAAAAACTGTTGCTAACGAACAAACTAATGCAAAAAAAAAATGTTGACACCCTTCATTGTCTTGCAGTATTTCTATTCATGCCTCGAAACTAAGTATAAGATGTAAATAATTCTATGTAACTTTATCATAAACTATGTGGAGTTGTACATTTATGTTTTTGCACGGAAATCTCACGTATCACTAAATCCACTAAAACCACAAACCTTGAGTATTTGCGCATGATGAGTTTGTTGCTGTTGTTGTTGTTGTTGTTGCTGCTGCTGCTGCTGCTGCTGCTGAAGCACTTGGCATTCTGATTATCAGACTTCTAAATTCTTCAACTCTCCTTTCTCTTTTGGGATGGGGTTCTGTACTACTTGCAGTCATCTCTGTACTCACTCTCTGTTTCTTTGGTGCCGGTGATGAGAACTGGGTTGAGTGGAAATACTTCATATTTTCTAAATGTTGGAGAGAAGCAAAACAAAAGAATTGATATTTGAAAATGCACTGTTTATTTAAGAGGTCAGTTTGAGTTCTTTGTGGGTAAATATGTTTTGTTGGCTTCTAAAACAAACAGAATAAACTCCTCAAGAGTTTATTATTTCATAGCAATTGTAACTTTAAAGTGTTAATAATGATCAACCATGCCATAGGTTATGAAAAAAGTATTTTTCATATTTGCATCTGTTTCGTGGATATATCTTTGGTTCTCAAAGTACTAATATTGTTTCAATAGATATATGAGTTGTCATCATGTGTGAAACAGTTATATAACATTGATGACATTTTAAAATAGTAACACGAAGTCTTGTGAATCATTGTTTCTTTCAAAACACAGTAGTAGTAAAACTAACCAGCCTGTTCTACATACCAAGTTTGTCTTCCTCTTTGCTTGGTGTACTCCAGGGCCTCTCCATTGATGTTTGGTGATCTGATAACGTGTCTTCCTCTTTGCCTTGAGTACTCCAGGGCCTCTTCATTGATGTTTTGTGATCTGATGACATGTCTTCCCCTTTGCCTGGTGTACTCCAGGGCCTCTCCATTGATGTTTGGTGATCTGATAACGTGTCTTCCTCCTTGCCGTGAGTACTCCAGGGCCTCTTCATTGATGTTTTGTGATCTGATGACGTGTCTTCCCCTTTGCCTGGTGTACTCCAGGGCATCTTCATTGATGTTTTGTGATCTGATGACGTATCTTCCCCTTTGCCTGGTGTACTCCAGGGCCTCTCCATTGATGTTTGGTGATCTGATGACGTGTCTTCCCCTTTGCCTGGTGTACTCCAGGGCCTCTCCATTGATGTTTGGTGATCTGATAACGTGTCTTCCTCTTTGCCTGGTGTACTCCAGGGCCTCTTCATTGATGTTTTGTGATCTGATGACATGTCTTCCTCTTTGCCTGGTGTACTCCAGGGCCTCTTCATTGACGTTTGGTGATCTGATGACAGGGCAGCAAATGGAGTGAAGACTGGTTGATCTGATGTTGATGGCTGGAACTGTGTTTCTGGTGATATAATGGATGAAGTTCTTCTTTGGTCCTGACCACTAGTTACAGCTTGATCTCCATGAGTTTTTTTATGTATGTCATTTGCATCATTCTCAATTTTCACCATCACATTTTCTCGACTTTGATTTGTACCCAGTCGTTTACCCTCTACTTTTGACTTGATCCCAACTTCTTCATCATCATCATCATCATCATCATCATCATCATCATCATCATCATCTTCATCTTCTTCTTCTTCTTCTTCTTCTTCTTCTCCTACATTTGTCTTCATACCAATGTCAACACATTGGTCTGTACCATCATTATTTTCTCCTTTTGGCATCACACAAACTACAAGACACTGAACATTATATTTATCAACAGAATGACTCGTTACTACTTCTATCTCAATTTCATCTCCAAGACAAGGCTGGATTAATCTTTGACAAATTTCTTCCTTTGAAGTTAACATGCAAGAACGGGCCAATACAGAGCTGAGTATGAGAAACATTGGCTCATTTAGCGGCTTCAGACCTAAATCTGACAAGTCATGGAATAGGATGCCCTGTAAATGTGCACCATGACTATCCTTCAGTAGAACGAATATGCTGGATTGTCGCGGATATTCTAGTTCCTCGTATAATTCTTGAACTATTCCACTATCAAGTCGCAGCACGCCATAACTATCAACCATAGGGCTGGTAATTTTCTGTTTCTTCAATCCTTCCTTAGTCATCCATTTCAGAAGTCTGTCTTTTTCTTCATGTCTTGCAATTGGAAGGTGTCCACTGTTCGATGGAAGGATGGTATCGTCATCCCATCTGTAACAATACTCTGGTATTACTTCTTTCCATTCTTCTGTTTGAAGCTTTGCCATTACAAACCTTCTGTACTTACACACCCATAAGCCTTGCTGGTCGCATTGGTTGTCGAGATTGAGATCATACCATAGTGGCCATGGTTTGTACCAGATATTGTGCATTTTCAGAGCCTTGACATTTAATAGTACAAAGGATTGCACATGAGCACAAGTTATTAAATTGTGATCAGCAGTACGAGGGGATTCCAATATGCCAAGAATGGCACATTTGATACTCCTCCCTGGATTGGTGTCTATGTTGACTTCTCTCTGAGTAACATCTGATACAAATACTTTCAACATCTGTTTGATGGCAGTCACTATCCTAGAAGGTCTCAAAATTGGTTTGTCACTGACTCCATTCAACATCATTTCATGTGTAACTTGCTGACTTTCATAGAATGTAGCAATGTTATCATCAGCAATGAATATGTAATCAAGATGGATTGCTATCGCAAACTGTTGAATCACAAGCTTTGCAAAACCAACACCGCCACCTTTTACTCCTCGAACATGGTTAGGTAGTGTGTCTGGCAATGCCATGATGACGTGTGTTTGACCCCAGACTTCAACATAAGCTGGAAAATCAGCATTTTGTACAGCTACAATCTGAATGTACGACTCTATTACACCATTATCATTTCTCATAACATGTGCATAATTCAGCAAGGCCTTCCCTGCTCTTTGGTGAGATGGGTTAAATATCCAAATTCTGCAACTATTGTCCATCTTGACAATTCCTCCACTGTCATTCACACTGAGCATACCTTGGAGATGTGACGGGATAGAGATCATGGGGATTGAAAAGTTTATTCCTGAGCCGCTCACTTTTACACCTGTCTTAATTACCGGGGAGGGTCCCTCAATGTGTACACTACAGTCGATACATCTACTATAATGACTGGCTGGGAACACTGTAAGCTTTGATGTCACTATTTCTTCAGGCACTTTTTGCTTCTTCTGTTTACTACTTGTGGCAACTGCCACCTGTTCAGCATTAGGTTCCAGTCCATAGTTGTATATTAACTCAGTCTCAGCAAACCTATCATATATGCACCGAGTTTCAAGAGGAGGTTGTTCTCTTCCAAAGTAATTCTGGTCCCATAGCTTTGAGTAAGTGACATTAGAACCATCTAGTTGGATACTAAGTGGTACAGGATTCTGTGAATTGCCGACTTCACTAACCTCGAAAGTGACATTACTTAAATCAACATCAGGTATTCTTGACTCCTGGTTAATTAGCTCTCGTACACATTTGATGAAGTACAAGTATGTTCCAGTTTTGCCAATCTGAGGTTCTGCTGTTAACAATAATCTGTTAATGTCTCTTAAAGAGTTATCATAGTCATAACTCTTCTCAGAAGCCTTGTAACCATTCCATCTCAATGGAGACTGGATCACAGCATTACTGGACTGTCGATACCTATCCATGTATTTGTCAGGCATTCTGCTCTTGTTGAAGTTGAAGAAACACGAGTTAGTCTTCAAACTGTCGACAAATGCTTTATAGAGCTTACGCCCTACAAGAGCATATGGAACTTCAATATTTCCATCTTCTGCCGGACAAACATAACGACATAAGCGACCAAGTTCTTGAACCACCGTTGATAAATTGGAGACCTCATTATCATGCTGCAACCTGAGGTCCATGCACATGAAGCTTGAAGGAAATGTGTCACCCATTCTCCCCTTTTCAACCAAAATCAACAGACAAGGAAGATCCTGTAAATCTTCATACTGTGTTATCTCACGATGTTGATGTCCACACATCTGGCATATCAATGAACAATGTGCTGGTTCTGTTGAGTACTGTTTGCAAATGCATTTGGTGTAATCCTTATCCATGAATTGACAACTAGTTGGTTGTAGTTTTCTACGTATTCTGAACAGTGGCTCCTCTCTTTTAGTCACCTCTCTGGTTAGTTTGAAGTTACTGAAATCTCGGAGGACTTCGAATGAGTATTCAAGTTTAATGTTACGCGTGTTTAGATATTCACATGCAATTTGTCTAGCCAGGCATATGGATTGGTAAATACGATTGCCTCTTTGAGCACTCTTTGCTCTTATGATAGTCATCTTTCCTTTCATTGGCCTACTGTTACCAATGTCTGCCAAAACCAAACTGTCAATGATATTCATGGTTTCATTTTCTCTGATGTAAGCACTTCTAAGTTTGTTAAAGCAGTCCTTTAGAATGTCTTCAAACAGGTTCCTAGTTTCCAAGGTTAACATCTCCAGATATTGCACTTTGAAACTCTTCAATGTGTCTTCTTTCAAGTTAACCATGCAGCATAACCAACAGTCCACAAGTATTTGAATATTCTGGAGATTGGACTCGGACGTAGTAAGCTTGTGGTAACTTTCAAGGAAATCTGCAACAATATCGGCTTCTAGGACTTCCAACATGAAGTCAAAGATGGCAAGGCTGATGCATTTGTAGTTATTCTTGTTAATCTCCAATTGCTGTCTATACGTCTCCAATATGATTCCTCTCTTTGCATTGTAGTCATTACCCAACTGCAAATGCTCTGTATCGAGTGTTGCTTCTCTCACCAACTTTATTATAAGAATGTGATAGGCATAATCAGCAGCCAGTAGATCATCTTCACCAAAGCAAGCAGTTGTTTGTTTAGAACGTTCCTTCAATTCTTTGCAACGGCCACATGCATCTTTGCTCCTGTCACATCTATCAGAGAATCCCGGATTTCCTTCCTTGAATTTTTGTTTCATCTTTTTTGTTAGTGCTTGAAAATACCTGTCTTCTCTAATGCTTCTGTTGTGCTGATCTTGCGATCGCATACTGTTGAAGTAGAAATTAAGGGACAGGTGCTGGGATCCGACTGCATAACATGTCAATGATGTTGCATCTTCCAAGAAGAACATAGAATCAGTTGGGAAATTTCTAGCATCTTCAGTTGCTCCCTTCAAGCAGATTCTATTGTTTCTGGCATCATACCCAAGAATTGATTCTATGTCTTGGTTGACGGTTCTGAATCCAATGATATCAACACCAAACGTGGGGATTACTTCAAACATGGCACCATTTGTGTCATCACTATCAGTCAGTATAAGTTCTTCTCTACGACTGGTACCATGAATACTGAGTATTTTTTCTTGATCGTCACCTTCCTGCTTCACTTTAAGTTTCACTCTCCCATTCTCACCACATATCGTGAATTCTGTTGCTTCTTCAGCATCATAGGTACCTCTTAAAACATGTCCATCAACTGTGACCCATTGGAAGTATTCAACTTCACCTGGTACCCAAAACACCTTCTTTGCAAACTTTAACTTTGTTCGCACTCCTTTACTAAGCCGTAAAAGTTCACTCTCAGTCCAGCCTGCAACATGCAATTCTTTTATATTGCTGATCTTTCCAGTGACATCTTTTTGTGTACGTTCTTCAATTGCTCTTAAACTGGTTGACGATTCTGTCAGGGTTATAAGTTCCCCTTTTCTTTCATCTGTAAAGTCTGCTATCGTAGCACATTTTTTGAAGGGGATTCTGGAATCTTTGGTGAGTAAGTTGTATGGTGTAGCCGTTACTTGGAGAATGAATACATTCCTGTAGCGTTCTTCAGACCATGAATTGATAAGCATGTTATTGCCATGTTTACCACTCGTGATTCCCCAGTGGGCCTCGTCTGCTATAACTAGGAATAGTTTCTTGGGATTTGCTGTAACTTCCTTGATAATCTCTTCTTGTCTTCTCTTAATAGACTCATTCCAAATATATTTCTCAACTTTGGATTCTGCCACTTTTATTGCTTTTGTTTTCTCTTGCAGATCTGACAGTGAAAGACATCCAGCACGTGGATCAGCAAGTCGTAGTGCAGTCTGGCTTTGCAACATGATATAGCGTGCTGTGTATATAATAAAGTCAACATCATCAAAATATTCTTCAACGTTGATATCATGATAATGCTTATAGATAGCCACAAGACGTTCTTTTAGGATATCCCCCATGAACATCTGAGATAGGTAATAGCAAGGCTTTCCAACCCTTACTTTTGGATCTTCAACTAAGACTTTACTTTCTGGCATTTCACTTTCTTCAAGTAGGAAGTCGTCACACTTTGAAAATGTATCATTTCGGATATCTTCTTCTGCTTCAGCTTCTTGTTGTATTTCAATCTCTTCTTCCTCCTCCAGGCGTCTTTCTGCATTTGTCCTTTCTCGACTTGCCTTTGTGATTTCAAGAAGACGTTTTCGAATTTTACCTCGAGGATCTAACTTTTCATTCATCAGCACCATCAGGGAAGGACACGTGCCCTCTTTTAAGCAGTATCTTATACCATCTATTTCAGTCAAATAATTATGAATCTTCTCAACCAAGCTGGACTCCGAGGAGTCAACGAGTTTCCAAAACCTGGCCCATGACTCGAATTCCTGGATGTCATTGTCTTTGAGGTCAAATATCATCCGATACACCGTCTCATTATCTTCAGTCCCCAAATATTTTGTCAGTTCCAACAAATAATATATGGTATGTTCTTGACCAAAGGCAATATCAGGAAGAATATCAACGGGCCAGCTTACTACAGAACTTGTTGATGTCATATTGAAATCTGCCATTTCGTGATCAACAGTCGTAAAAATCATTGTGAGTTCATCAGGAATCAGACCACCTGAAAAATGCAACCAACTGTTAACAAACAGTGTGATCAAAAGTAAAAGATATGGATAGAATTGGGTGTTTAATTTTCTAGTTGGATATGACTTAAATGCTCAAAACAGAAGTGCTGGGTACTTTTTTAAATTATCAAGATAGCCAACACACATATGCACACAGATACAAAGGTGTAAGCCTCCACACTTACACATGATATCTATGAATAATTCTCTCTGAAATGATTTAGGATACCTTAATTGTATAAATGGATTTACCTCCCTGTGTACACGCAAAAGATACATCTTCACCTTCTTCACTATCTTCACCAGAGGATTTATCTTCTGATTCTTCATCTAGCTCTGTTGGAGTAGTTGTAGCACCAGTACCATAGGAGCTCGTGGATGCCCCAACATTAACACAACTATCGTTCAGTGTCTGGGGATTGGTCATCATTGCAGGACGTGCACCTGTAAAATGAGGAAGACATGTTGAATTTAATACAGGGTGGGTATATACATGAAGTAGGTGGTGTGTATAACTCATTGCTGTGTGATAGTTATTGCATGAAATCAGCATATTTCAAAAACACTTCTAAACACAGTATAAAGCAAAATAACAAATTGTGTGTTTCCTATAACCCAATCTGATTAAAATCCGATGTAGATGTCGGCTAATCGTTCATTGTTACTTTTAACTTTACATCGGTATTTTTGCCTGAATTGACCTGCGTGATAGTCGTCTGCCACATCCAACACACTTGGCCTTAATTTTCTTCTTCGTTTCATACGTAGAAAGTTTGATAGGAATGTACTCATCATTAATATACACCAAATATTTCGTGCTTTCATCGGAGTCCAGTGGCTGCAAAAGTACAACCGTTGTTCCATCTGGGGGACGCAACTGTTCTTGGTTAACGTTCCATGTCTCAAATGTGATAGGTTCCTTACAGAATGGCAGTGGCATTGTTATTTACACTCTCAACAGAACATTTCTGAAAGGGAAAGTACATGTATAAATTTAACTGATGAGAGGTACAGTTTGACCTTGACTGGTTAGCAAAGTCAAGAGCAGAGGGCACACTCTATAATAAATCCTATGTAATGGGGGAAGGGGGGGTGGGCTACGCCACAATGGTTTAGGAGGGGTGTGCCGCCCCTGTGATAAATCCAAAGCCCCATTTTGGACCAATTTGAGTTTAAAAAAATTCCCCCATTCTAGACAGGCTTGGAACCCATGTGGATTGGGATTTTAAATGGTGCTTTCCAATCGCTATCGTGCATAAGCCCTGCATATATTTTGTTCACTGGTCAAAATCTCTTTGTATATCACCCCCAGGCGATGGTTTATTGCTCAAATAATCACAGATGTATTTCCTACGCAATCTAGATCTGTTAAAAGTATGATTTTATCTCCCGTAAGGGAGTGTTATGTTACGCTTTTGTCTGTCTGTCTGTCTGTCTTTCTTTCTGTCTGTCTTTGTCTGTCTGTCTGTGTCCGTGTGTGTTAGTCTGTTTGTCTGTCTGTGGACTCAATATTCTCAAAAACTACACCATCGATTCTGATGAAACTGGCTACACATCTTCCATATGCTAATTAGCAAGAACTGATTAGATTTTGATAAACATCCAATGAACATTAATTAGTCATTTGCATAATTTTAGTTTTTAGTTAGTAGGCTATATTTTTGGAAGGCATGCTCTAAATTCCATACAATTTAGTACATACCTTAACCATAATATATGTCCTATAAAGTTTTGTATTTGGAGCCTACCTGTGGATCATTCAGCATGTATTGATGGTAAAGAAGTGCTTGTGTTATTTAAAGCTTGAAGTTGTAACTTATGAACTATATGGTTAATTTGCATTTAAATAATTAGCTAGGCAATATATTAATTATTCAAGAATCAATTATGTATATTATCTATAGTTTAGAATTTTGCATTCTAACAATGTGTGTAGGCCCAACAATCTACGGTTTTGCCCTTACGGGATCGGGAGGCATCCAGTTTAAATCTGGTAACATGAAAGTGGCCATATGGATGAGGATTGGGTTTTTATTTTGGATTTTTAATTATAAAATTATTTTTTCATGGCTTCCTACTTAAAAAATCAATATTATCATGGTAATTCCCACTTGCAAAATCAATGTGAAACAACATATGCCAAGTCCTTGTTTAAAGAATGCTTTGTGATGCTGTTCAACATGTCAAGGTGAAAACAGTACTAGCTAGTTAAACTTTGAATCAAAATACAGTGTGTGTGTGGGGGGGGGGTACGGGAGGGGGGATACGGGAGGGGGGGGGTACGGGAGGGGTTTCACATGATGGTAATATTTCAGCATTTGCCAACAGTTAGTATAAAACTTTGACATAAGAAATTTTAACAGTTTGAATTTCACATTTGTAGCTAGTTTCTGCACTTGCAGCACAACAATTTATTTTTGTCTTGAGTTGTGAGCAATTTTTTTCCCTGCTTTAGCCCGGCGACAATGTTTTTTTCTCTCGAAAACCCTCCTGCCCCCCCCCCCAATCAAATAGTGTACCCCAAATCGCTTTGAATGAAGTAAAGAGTTTGAATTCTCGCCTAATCGCTGTGAACGAAGAGTTTTACTTCTCGCCATAATTTTCTCCAATACTGATACAAACGAAAGACAGCATCTGAATGATCAAACCGAAAGTAGATGAGCGGTTTTTTTCCAAGAATAGTAGCACCATTCAAAGAATTATGAAAGAGGTGGTGAAAGGCGCCATTCAACTGATCTCACATACAAGTAAAAGTCAAAGCTAGTCCGACGTGTCTCTGAACACAGACAAGTATCTTCTTACTTGTCTGTGATTTGTATTAAGCCGCCAAATTGTTATCACAACAGGGCAGACATGTGTGCAAAAGTAGTTCCTACGACATCTATGGCGCATTAATATCCCAGGTCACTTTGCTACCTTCGCTACCATCCGCTACGTAACGTAGCGAAAGCGAAAAATAAAAACAATTGAACCCCCGATTGAGCACTATATAATGGGTCTGAAATACGGGGTTTTCAAAGTTATCTTTTAGTAGAAAGAGTACAGCTTTTAGCGTGCAGACCATCTTTAGGTCTTTCAAAATGCGCTCCTAATTGTGATGTGCTTGATGAATGTGGGAGGTACCCTATACACCTAACAACAGCAAAAAGGTGTATTGTAAATACTTAGCGATTGTGGTTCACGTCTACAGGTAGCTTGAATGCCCTATAGCCATGTCCTCATATTCTCGATATGTGCCCCTAGCGTATAGCAGGGCGCCCCTCAATCTGATTAAAATCTGATGTATATGTCGGGGCTAATCGTGCATTGCTATCTTACCATCGTTATTTAGCTTGAATTGACCTTTGTAGTACATGTTTACGTATGGTCAATTCAAGCTACAAATGTAAATAACGATGGTAAGATAGCAATACACGATTAGCCGACATCTACATCGGATTTTAATCAGATTGGGCGCCCCTGTAAAGAGGAATACATTACTAGTATATATATAAAAGCTGTAAATTTGAACCATAGAAATCTTACATTATATGCTTGTTTGTTTACTATATACAAGCTAAATGTATGTCGGATTTTAAATACCTACGACTTGTTCACAGTTGGTGTTCATATCCCATGCTACAATAAAAATCATACATCATTCTCTTTTGAAAAATGAACATAAATATTGCATAACGTTACCTTTAATGACCAATGGTTCCAGCTTGCTCCATGGGAAGTAATTTAGTGAGGGTGAAAATACTGGTTAAACGACTGCCGACGTGTACAGAGTTCAATTCATGTCAGAGTCATAGTGTACATCACAGGGGCATGTATTATTGCTAAGCTTGCCTTTTTCTCAGGAAAATATCATACGAATCTTGCTGCTACAAATGTATCAATCTCTATACTACGTAGAAATATTTAGGTAGGAATATATAGTCAAAACGTTGTTATATTTAGTGTGTAGACCTGGAAAACAACAATCTATGAAATATTACGCGTCCCTATGGTGTACATAGTAAAAGTACGTTCATGTGAGGTCGTGATTTCAAATTTTAACCAATGCATGTATCACGTGCTTGACTACATACGTGATTAATAGCTTTAATATTTAAAGTTTGTCAATTAAGGTCAATTAAGGTCACCCATTCTACTCGTAATGCTGCACGTTCGTGTTTATTTTTCGTGTCAGGCCATTGTTTCTTGTATCGCTCTGTTGTATTAGTTATTTCATTTGCCAAAAGAAGAAGCATTTCGTAACGGGATGTGAAAACATTTAAAATGAATAACAAATTATTTTTTTTTACCTATTTGGTGACAACAAAATGTAACAAAAAGAAGAGTTTTTTTCCAAGAGATATGACAGAAAATGTCGTGCCATTTCGTGCAAAAGTAAATATTTTGAGCAGCTAAAGCCTTTATTAAACACATAGACTCTATCAACAGTCCTAGGAACTTCGCATATTTGGGTTGTTTTGTGGTATGTACTGATATCTACAGGGATATTCAAACACAATTATGCAGTAGATATCAGTACATACTACAAGACAACCCAAATTTTAGCCATATGCCAAGCTCTGGGGACTGTTGAGAGTCTAAATGTTATACACACCACTTATAAATATGATTTAGCAAGAAATGATTTATTTTCAGTTGCTACAATGACAGTAACATGGCTTTAATATATAAGTCTGATATTACTCAGACTGACATACCAGGATCTGCCAAGAGTTACCCCAGAACAGTGACACGCGGTATACCAATAAATCCGTTTAACGTAGTTTATTAACGAAGAGGCAAAAATGTTACAATATAACATATGATGTCAGGCAAGTGCTTTCTCTCATCATCCGAATGATGTCTTACCTCTGAATAACATTCAGTCTATATCTATTTACTCCGGGTGCATGTGAAAAAAGCAACCCTAATTCTAAACAAAAGGATAAATTCTCAGATAACTACTTTGTTTTATACTTAGACAAAAAAAATTGTGTGGTTCCGATAGCGCCCACTTTCAAAATGGAGGGTGGGAGGGGGTGGGGGTAGGATTATTTAATCTTTGAGGATTTGTTCAAATGTTCTCTTCAAATTCACAGAGGTCAACCGAGACTTCACGTCGATGTAATCACACTTTCTGTACTATACACAGAAGACATTGTAATGTACTCTATATTCCACCATGTTGTTTTGATCACACCAGACAATGACATCTTCAAATCTCACTAGTTTGCAATTTTTTGTTAAGTTTTTCAAATACCTCTAAAAAAAAACCAGGTTGAGTCGGGTTACCGGAACCAAACAATTGTTTTTGGCCTGTCTCTATTGTCCCTTATAATGTTCATGGCCATTGTCAAAATCATCCCAACGTCTTGATTACACCATAGAAGTATAAAGCTAATCGACTTAAACACTTCCTGACCACAACATTCAATGTAATTTATAATTGAAGTTCACTCCGGATGACACTGACAGGTAATTATAAAGAATGGCATGGTAGACACTTCAATCAATGTCAACCGTTACTATAACAGGTTATTCTAGCATGTCAGACTCCACTCACTGTCACTAATTTATCATGTCACCCAGAGTTTCCCTCCCTCAATTTCCAACATTCCCTCTATCTTATGTCATCTGCAAAGTTTTATTTTTCAGCCATCATTCAGCTGTTATCTATAACAATCTCATATAATGCAATAAAATATTATTAAAATAATTGTGTGGAATGTATGTAATGTGAACACACAAAGTACAAACATGGCAGTGCAAATTTCAACTGTCAAAAAAAATACAACAGTACAGGTCTATAATAAAGTCAGTTACTGATTATAATGTATACATTTCATAAAATGTGCCCGTCATCATGTCTTATTTGAGTCAAGCCAATTCTGAATTTAGGAACCGATCAGTTTCTCCAGCCTGGGGGGGGGGGGTGGATTCTTAAATCGGGCCGACAAAAAGTCACAACCCCCCCCCCCCCCTATCTGTAAAACCCAAAACAGGCTGACCCCCCTATCACTTAATTCTAAAACATGATGACCCCCCCCCCACAAAATTACATGAAAGTGACTTGCATATGCCTCACAATCAAAGCCAAGTCATGATTAAAATATTATTGCTTGAAATGTTTTATTCAAAAAAGCTCTGAAGATAACCCAAATTTGGCTATTTGACCTTGAAGAAGATTTGCAAGGTCAAAGTCTTTCAAGAAAGCTCACATTTTGATAATATGGGTGTCACTACACTACATCTCCAAAGTTATGCATATTGTGAAATTTAACAACAAATATGGCCACTATTCTGCCATATTTGATTCAGTAGCAGAACAAAGTGACATGCATATATCTCACATCACATGTTACCTTTGTGCCAGGTTTGGTTGGAATCAGCTGGTACATGCCAGAAATATGAGGGTGAATGGATGCACAGAAGCACACACAGATGGAACTAAATGCAAGAAGCTTGTCAATCATTCATTGAAAGGGTTGTTCATTCAAGAACACCTGAGACAAATACATTAATTTCATAAATCATGCTTAAAACATCAATGGTTAAAAATTAAGGTACAGCCCTTTACTCATCAAAGAAATGGTTTATATGTAATCTGTTCTTGTTGTGCTCTTGCAATAGGGTATGAGATTGCAATAAATGCAAGTAATATGTGTTATAAAATTGCAAATTTCATGATGTTCTACCACACTGCTAGGTTAAAATGCATGAATAGAGAGCCTTGAGGTACAAAAGAATCGAAAGTTCTGTCTATAACATTGTTAACCATCCTTTACTTCTTGCTCAGGCAACTTTCATAATGTAGATCAATAACATGATCTGTCACATCGGACTGGAACAGAAATCCACACACATCACATTTATCACGGGACCTATTGCCACCACAGGTCGATGCACCATCAGTCGACTGTTTACTTCTTGCTTCCTACAAAACAGATTACTATCTGATAAGCACAAGTGCAAATGTAACAAGCAGATAGTTTATCGGTAAATGCATGTGAAGTGTTAGTGTTAATTTTATTACATATATGACATTTCACAATGACATAATATTACCCGATTGTAACTTTAAAAGTATTTTGGTAAACATAATACAGATAATCTGAAAATATACCTAATATATAATATAAGTCAATCAAATGTTCAAACGTCAGGCATTGTAAAAGAGAGAGAGAGAGAGAGAGAGAGAGAGAGAGAGAGAGAGAGAGAGAGAGAGAGAGAGAGAGAGAGAGAGAGAGAGAGAGAGAGAGAGAGAGAGGGGGGGGGAGAGTGGACATGTTGGAGTCATGTTAATCAAAGCTGTCATACCTCACCCTTAGAAACTTTGTCCATCTTTCGTTTTTTTGGCATTGTGGATTTGGATGCAGATGTTTCAATTTTTCTCTTGGTATAAGCAGTTTCTGTATGATCTAGGGAGAAATTAAAATGCCACTAATTTGATAACATATTTTTAGAACAGTGTGTGTGTAGATGTGTTGAACAGCATTATTGACAAATTAAGCAGGCCCATCTCTAGTTCCAACCAGAACATTCTAGGAAACTGCTTTGTTAGTTATGACTGAATACTTGTATATCATTTACCGTGAACACCTGCTGGTGAACAAATCTTTACAGCTGCACACGCGATATGGTATTAGAATCAAATCAAATTGATTTTTGGGCCCATACCCTAACATCAGCGACCCAATGCAACAAAATCTCATTATTTGTATTTCAACAATTTTAGTGAATATATTGTTGGTTGGATGATCAAAAAATAATACTCCAGTGCAGCTTTCATAAATGGAAGTGTTTTCATCTTGTGATCATAGGGATGGAAACAGCACTAGTGGCACTGTAGCACATCATGATGCTTATGTTTTTTAAAATAATATCATCATAAGTCATGGCTGCTACTGATTACAGTAATTTAAAAAAAATCTATAAGATATATTGTAACACTTCTCTCATTTCATTCCATAACAAATATACAAGTTATGTCAGTATTCTTTTCTAAATTAAAATGTTTTGACTTTAATCTCTGTAAAATCCTGATATCTCGGCAAATGATGTAATAAAACATACCACTGCCAAACCTTATATAATTGTGCTAATATTAGCAATAATTATCTATTTTGAAAAATGAAATACAGAACATGCTTGTCCTTTATTTTCAGAGGATGTGTACCACTTTGTAATATCCGATAATGACTACTTGTTGCATGAAAAGAATAGAAGAATAGATAGTGAACATTGTGATGCATGCCTGTTTCAAATGTTGAAGACTTCAAATATCATTACCTGATGCCTGGTTTGATCCACAGTCACCACTACCACTTGGATGACCAGCATTGGGCAAGGAAACACCACCTGAAGTCATGTCACTATCCTCCATTGGAATCACCTCTGTCTGTTCTGTTGAATTGCCTTCATCCTGGTCAACTCTTGTAACACTGGACTGTCCAATGTGAGGCTTAACATTAATCACTAAGCAACTCACATTATAAAGGTTGACAGGATGAGATGTGTACACAGTGACTACATTCCCTTTTCCAAGACTTTCATCCACCAACTTCTTTTCAATGTCTTGAATTGACAGAAGCCCACTCTGGCGAGCAAGGTCACTACTCATAACCAAGGAAATTGCCTCTTTTAGAGGGATCAGTTTTAATTTACGACACTTCTCTGTGAGGAGCATTTTGACTACCGTTAGGATATCACTAAATAAACTCAAATTTGGAATTATGAATATTGTTGTTTGATTTGATCGTTTGACTTCACGATACAATTTGACAATAGTACCATCTGACTGTGGCAAATCACCTGGGATTGAGTATGATTTGTGTATGTTGTCTTCACCACATAATGATCTTTTAAGTACTGTAGTCTCATTAATGACTTGATTGGGTGGCGTTGGAACTACAAGCTTGGTGTCGTCATCCCAAATATAAATCTGTGAGTGTGAGACCAAACTTTTCTGCCAATCACGAAATTGCAGTTTAGACATTATATACCTGTTGTACTTGCACACCCACAGACCATTCTTGTCACAATCATTGTTTAGTGTAAGATCTTCCCATATAGGCCATGGCTTATAGTAGATGTTCTTCTTATGTAATACAGTCAGATTTAACAGCACAAGAGAGTGAACATGAGTGCGATTGAATGGATTTCGCAACACACTTGTCAATGTAGGACGATGTTTAAGCATACCAAGAACACCATATCTCTTTGCTGGGCCACAATATGCAGATACCGATCGATTTTCCTGTCCAGTGACATCTGAATGTTGGTCGAAATTCTTGATACTTTCTGGTAAAGGACTATCATCTTTCATTTGAAGCATCATGTTCCTGAAAACATTCACGAATGATACTGGCTTAAGTTCCACTTGTCCTTGTTCATCTCTACGAATGACATCACTGTCTGTTTGTACTTCAAATATAACACAAACATTATCATCAGCCACAAATATCTGCTCCAGCCCCAAAGAAGTTGCAAACATCTGTATGAAGAATCTTGCATATCCAACTCCACCATTTTCTGTCTGCCAAGGTTTACAGCCCGGTAACTGCTCTGGAAGTTCAACCACAACATGGGTTGGCCCCCACATGGCAACATAATCACTGAAGTCACACTTCCTCACCACTAAAACATGTACATATGGAACAGTTTCATCTGCATTATTTCCCATGACATGTTTGTAGTTAAGAAGAGCTTTATTTACCCTATTATAGGAAGGGTTGAAGATCCACATGGCATTACTAGCATCTCGTCTTTTCAACTTGGTCAGATCGAAATGTTCCATTTTCACCTCTTCAGGAAGAGATATATTTGGAATTGTGATATCTGATTCCCTGTGAGTGTATGTGATATTGGTATATATCTTCCATTTTCTGCCTTCCTTGTATCCAGCACAATCTATACATCTACTGTAGTGACAAGCAGGATAGGGCTTCAGAGTAACACCAACTTCAAGGTGTTCTTTAGATAGGCCTTCCTTTTGCACTTTAGTTTTTGTGGCTGTCCTGATTATTCCAGTGTCTGGATCAGATCCATATTCATATTGTTTGCCTGTTTGCATGTGATATTTACCATGGTTATTTTTCACAGCCAAGACAGGTGGTTTCTTTCCGTCCAAATCCATTAATTTCCAGTAAGGTAGGATCCAAGTGGCAAGTTTCTCAGTGTTGCTTGGTAAAGGACTTTCCATGTCTTGTGGATCAAAAGTAACATTATTCATGTCAACATCTTGTGTTTGAAGATTCTTGCAAATCAATTCCCTAACAGCCTTGATAAAGTACATATAAGTACCAGTTTTACCTATTTGAGGTTCTGCCATGAATAGTAAACGGTTTCTGTTCTTCCCCTCATTCTTGTAGTCATAGCTGTGTTCAGAGGCCTTGAATTGGTTCCATCTCACACTAGTTTTGTGATCATTACTCCAACTTGTTTTATTCCCCATGTATCTATCAGGTGGAGAGTCTTTCTTGAACTTGGAGATACATGAAAAGTTTTTCAAAGTTGAAATCAAAGCCTTGTGTAACTCCGGTCCAACGAGGGCATAAGGTATCTTGGATGTATCTTGATTTGATGGTACAATGTAACGACAGAGTCGACCAAGCTCTTGCACTGTTGTTGACAATCTTGCAACGTATTTCGAGTCGTACTGCAGCCGGAGATCCATACAAGTAAAGCTGGGTGGGAAAGTATCGCCCATTCGACCTTTTTCCACCAAAATCAAAAGGCAAGGCAAATTGTTCAAATCTTCATATTGTTGAACTTTAATATGCACGTGTTGACAGTTTTGACACTTTATGTCTGTCCCTCTATTTCGTGGTTGGTATTCCCCACACTTACACTTAGTAAAGTCGCTGTTTCTGTGTTGACATGAAGCTGGTTGGAGTTTTCTCCTGATGCGGAATAGAGGCTTTTCTCGTTTATTCACTTCTTCCGACAATTTAAAATTGGCAAAGTCTCTCAGTACTTCAAAACTGTACTCAAGTCTCTTGGCATTTTGAACTTTGGCTGCAACCTCCCGTGCAACGCATAGTGACTTGTAGAGCCTTGTTCCTCTATGTGCACTCTTTACACGAATAATTGTCATATATCCTTTCATTGGTGTGCTGTCATTGATAGTCTTTAATATCAATCCATTCACTATGCGGGCAGTTTCATTTCTCCAAAGATGCTTTCTCCTCAAATCATCAAATGATTTCTTGTTATTCAGACGTTCTTTCACTTCCTCTAAAGTACTCTCACTCAGTGTGGTTTTCATCGTCTCTTGGTTTTTTTTTAAGTCTTCATCGGGAAGATGAAAAATGCATGCCACCCAGCATTGTACAAGGTTGTCTAGATATTCTCTATCTGTTGGGTGTGCTTTGTGGTTCTTCAGATGTTCATTGAATCTCTCAAGTTGTAGTTTTCTGAAGGTGTCCAGAAAAAAGTCAAACATGGCTGTGCTTATGCACTCATGGTGATGGGAATGGTGGACCAATTCTTTCTTGTATTTGTCTAATATTTCCAGTCTCCTCTTACTGTACTTAGTACAGAGTGTTAACGTTTCAGGTGCAATTTCAGCCTCACCGTAAAGTAGCTTCAGCACTAGAATGTAGTATGCATATTCTGCCGCCAAAATATCATCTTCACCAAAGCAATGTGTATTAGGTGATTCTTTCTTCAGTTCCACACAACGAATACATTTGCCGGCACTCTGGCTTTCATTGCAATATTTGTGTATTCTTGGACTGTCTGACACGTCAAGGTTGAACTCATTCCTCATTTCTTTCACAATACCTTGGAAATCCTTATCTTCACGAATATGTCTTTCATCAATGTTGTCTTCACGCATACTATTCAAGTAGAAGTTCAGAGACAGATATCTACTGATTTCTTTAAAGTCATCTAGGCTTCTCGGCTGGTCAAGAAAAATCATGTTGTTGCATGTGATCTCATCTTGGACTTCTTTCAGAGTCAACCTGTTATTTTTATCATCAAATGCTAGCACGGAGTTAAGTTCCCGAGACACTGTCTTCAGAACAATAATATCAACACCAAACTCTCCATGAACTGCAAATAAATCTTCTTTTCTATCACTGGCATCTGCAACTACAAGTTTCTCTTTTCGACCTCTACCTTGGATACACAGAACTTTACTGGCCAAATTATCGGCACCACATATGTCAATCTTCACCTTTCCATCATTCCCCCACAAAATAAACATTGAGGCTTCTTCAGCTTTGTCTACACCTTGTATAGAGTTTCCATTTACAGAAAGCCATTGGAAGCATCTGATTTCTGATGTTCCAGATTTTCCAGCAACTTTCAGTCTTGTCTTCACCCCTTGTTTGAATTTCAACACTTCACTCTCTGACCATGAAGCAATATGCAGTTCTTTGTCGTCTTCAGGTGGTACAGTACTATGGACTGTTTGGTTATCAATGCTGACAGGTTGGTCACTAGTAGATCTATCAATTGATTTGACTGTATCATAGTATACAAAGGGAAGACGTGAGTTCTTAGTCAGCAAGTTGTATGGAGTAGCAGTAACTTGCAATACAAAAGCATTGTTAAATTCTGCAAGTGAATTTATTAGCTTGTTGTTTCCATTTTTACCACCTGTTATTCCCCAGTGAGCCTCATCGGCAATTATCAGGAACAATGTTTGTTTGTTGCTTTCTATTCGCCCAAGGAGTTTCTTGTGCTTTTCTTCAGCTGTTGTATTCCACATGTATTTATCAACGAATGACTTGGCTGTCTTGATTTCTTCTTCTGTGCGTGGATGGTCAACCCTAGGCATGCAGCCAGCACTTGGATCACTTAGCCGGAAAACTGTTTGGCTTTGTAGCATATTGTACCGTGCAGTATATATGATAAATTCTACGTCATCATACTTCTGATCAATGTTGATACCATGATGGTGTTTGTATATGGCCACTAACCGATCTTTCAAAATTGTTCCCATCAACATCTGGGATAGAAAGTAGCATGGTTTTACTTTGGATATTGGGGGATCTTCAACAAGTACATGGTTTGCAGGCATTTCCGACTCCTCAATTTGAAAATTGTCTTCTTGTGACCATGTGTCTTGCCTTATATCTTCCTTTGCTTCAATCTCTTCCTCAAGTTCCCTTTCCTCACGTTCTTCTTCTTCCTTATCTTGTTGTTTGGCGATACGTATTTCATCTATTCTCCCTTGAATTTTCCCAAAGGGATCAAGGTTTTCATCTACAATAACCATGAGGCCAAACCTGGAACCAGTTACAAGATGAAAGTTGTCTTTGTTGAGATTACTCTCTCTCAGGTTCTTAGAAATTTGGTTGTATTGTTTTGTATTATCCATTTCTCCTAGTAATTTCTTGAAGTTCTGCCAAGTTTCATATTCCTCAATTTGTCTTGGAGTTAGATCCAAAATCAGTTCCACCCAAGCCTGCTGATCATCACAATCAATTCTCTCAGTTAACGCTAGCAAGTAGTGTACCATATTGTGACTTTCAATTGAAACATCTTGGAGTATATCTGCTGGCCAAAAGCTGACGTCATCTACCTTTCGAAGTTTGAAGTCACCTTCTATAAGGTTATCGCTTGTAAATATAATTGCATACGTACTGTTTCCTGTAGAGAGAAATTTTTTTTGAAGTCCAAATGCATGATAGATTTTGTATATTTTAGTCACTTTTTATTTTTATATCATAAACATACATTATATTGTAAATGTGTATACTATGAAATGAGGGTATTTTTAATGAATAAAATACCACTGGTGTTAACAACTGCTAACATCAGTGGTATCTTATGAAAATCAACCGATTGCTGCATTATAAATGCAACACAGGAATCCATTGACCTTGTGTAGACATCACCCCTACATCATATTGATGACATGAAAATCCATTGGTTCATGTGTACATATTCCTGCATTATCCTCATGATATGGGAATCTATGGGTTCTTGTGTTGACAGTGCACCTGCATCATACCATTGACACAGAATCCATTGGTTCTTGTGTTGTGCAGATATTGCTGCATCATACAATTTAGTGTTGACATAGGAATCCATCTGAGCAGTTGTTGACATTGCTGGGTCATACTGTTGACTCGGAAATCCATTGGCTCATTTGTACACAAAGCTGCGCCATATACTATGTGGATGTAGGAATGCATTGGTTCTTGTGTAGACATAACTGCATCATCCTTGGGCTGTGGGAATAAACCATTAGTTATTGTTCAAATTGCTGCACCATACTGATAACATTGGATTCAATCAGTTCTTGTGTAGACATAACTGCATCATCCTGGGGCTGTGGGAATAAACCATTAGTTATTGTTCAAACATGCTGCACCATACTGGTAACATTGGATTCCATCAGTTCTTGTGTATACATCACTGCATCATCATGGGGATGTGGGAATCCATTTTTCTTGTGTAGACATTGTTGTATCATCCTGGTGATATATATGATATGGGATCCATTGGTTCTTGTATAGATATTGCTGCATCATCCTGGTGATGTGGGAATCCATTGGTTCTTGTGCCAACATTGCTGCATCATACTGGGGATGTGAGAATTCACAAGTTCTCCACTGATGTTGCTGCATCACACTGGTGACCTAGGAATCCATTGGTTTTTGTGTCAACAAGGGAATCCATTGGTTCTTGCACAGACATCACTGCATCATCCTGCAGATGTGGGAATTCATTGGTTCTTTAATATGCAGATCATTCTTGTGAAGACATCATTGCACCATATCACTACTAGTGACATGGGAATCCAATGGTTCTATGTGTAGACATTGTTGCATCATACTAATGACGTGGGAATCCAATGGTTCTACATGTAGACATTGCTTCACCATACTAGTGACATGGGAATCAAATGGTTCTACATGTAGACATTGCTGCACCATGCTAGTGACACGGGAATCCAATGGTTCTATGTGTAGACATTGTTGCATCATACTGGGGATGTGGGAATCCAATGGTTCTACGTGTAGACATTGTTGCACCATACTAGTGACATGGGAATCCTATGGTTCTACGGGTAGACATTGTTGCATCATACTAGTGACGTGGGAATCCAATGGTTCTACATGTGGACATTGTAGCATCATACTAGTGACATGGGAATCCAATGGTTCTACATGTAGACATTGTTGCATCATACTAGTGACACGGGAATCCAGTGGTTCTACATGTAGACATTGTTGCATCATACTAGTGACACGGGAATCCAATGGTTCTACATGTGGACATTGTAGCATCATACCAGTGACACGGGAATCCAATGGTTCTACATGTAGACATTGTTGCATCATGCTAGTGACACGGGAATCCAATGGTTCTACATGTGGATATTGTTGCACCATACTAGTGACATGGGAATCCGATGGTTCTACATGTAGACATTGCTGCCCCATACTAGTGACATGGGAATCCAATGGTTCTACGTGTAGACATTGTTGCATCATACTAGTGACACGGGAATCCAATGGTTCTACATGTGGACATTGTAGCATCATACTAGTGACATGGGAATCCAATGGTTCTACATGTAGACATTGTTGCATCATACCAGTGACACGGGAATCCAATGGTTCTACATGTAGACATTGTTGCATCATGCTAGTGACATGGGAATCCAATGGTTCTACATGTAGACATTGTTGCATCATACTAGTGACACGGGAATCCAATGGTTCTACATGTGGATATTGTAGCATCATACTAGTGACATGGGAATCCTATGGTTCTATGCGTAGACATTGTTGCATCATACTGGGGATGTGGGAATCCTATGGTTCTATGCGTAGACATTGTTGCATCATACTGGGGATGTGGGAATCCTATGGTTCTACGTGTAGACATTGTTGCATCATACTAGTGACATGGGAATCCTATGGTTCTAGACATTGTTGCAACATACTGGGGATGTGGGAATCCTATGGTTCTACGTGTAGACATTGTTGCAACATATACTGGGGATGTGGGAATCCTATGGTTCTACGTGTAGACATTGTTGCAACATACTGGGGATGTGGGAATCCTATGGTTCTACGTGTAGACATTGTTGCACCATACTAGTGACATGGGAATCAAATGGTTCTACATGTAGACATTGCTGCACCATACTAGTGACATGGGAATCCAATGGTTCTATGTGTAGACATTGTTGCACCATACTAGTGACATGGGAATCCAATGGTTCTATGTGTAGACATTGTTGCACCATACTAGTGACATGGGAATCCAATGGTTCTATGTGTAGACATTGTTGCACCATACTAGTGACATGGGAATCCAATGGTTCTACATGTAGACATTGCTGCCCCATACTAGTGACACGAGAATCCAATGGTTCTATGTGTAGACATTGTTGCATCATACTAGTGACATGGGAATCCAATGGTTCTATGTGTAGACATTGTTGCATCATACTAGTGACGTAAGAATCCAATGGTTCTACGTGTAGACATTGCTGCCCCATACTAGTGACATGGGAATCCAATGGTTCTACGTGTAGACATTGTTGCATCATACTAGTGACACGGGAATCCAATGGTTCTACATGTGGACATTGTAGCACCATACTAGTGACATGGGAATCCAATGGTTCTACATGTAGACATTGCTGCACCATACTAGTGACATGGGAATCCAATGGTTCTATGTGTAGACATTGTTGCATCATACTAGTGACGTAAGAATCCAATGGTTCTACATGTAGACATTGCTGCCCCATACTAGTGACACGAGAATCCAATGGTTCTATGTGTAGACATTGTTGCATCATACTAGTGACACGAGAATCCAATGGTTCTATGTGTAGACATTGTTGCATCATACTAGTGACATGGGAATCCAATGGTTCTATGTGTAGACATTGTTGCATCATACTAGTGACGTAAGAATCCAATGGTTCTACGTGTAGACATTGCTGCACCATACTAGGGATGTGGGAATCCAATGGTTCTACGTGTAGACATTGTTGCACCATACTTGGTTCTACGTGTAGACATTGTTGCATCATACTAGGGATGTGGGAATCCAATGGTTCTAAGTGTAGACATTGTTGCACCATACTTGGTTCTACGTGTAGACATTGTTGCATCATACTGGGGATGGAGGTAGCTAAATGGTCCAAAATTGAACAGTTGCGGGGCAAAGTGCTATATCTAGCACTTCGCCACTTTTTGACAAAGTGCTAGATCTAGCACTTCGCCTGAAAACAACAAAGTGAGGGACTGTAAACAACAACGCGCCTCCAATGGCAGGATATAACGTGGTCGTTCGCATCGATAAACGTCACATACATGCGTCATGTCAGTAGTCTGTGTACTCTAAGGTCGTTATAAACACGGGAAGTAACATTTTACACTGAGAGTAATAACATGTCCATTACTGGTATAACATGACATATTTACCGATGACCTAGCAGTCTCTGCCACACTTTGTTGAAATGCTAGATCTAGCACTTCGCCACTTTTTGACGAAGTGCTAGATCTAGCACTTCGTCAGTTTTCGCTAAAGTGCTAGATCTAGCACTTTGTCAAAAAGTGGCGAAGTGCTAGATCTAGCACTTTGCCCCGCAACTGTTCCGATTTTGAATTCTTTGTTACATGGGGGATGTGCATGTGGGAATTCATTCTCTAAATCATCCTTGGGATGCAGGACTGCATTGGTTCTTGTGTAGATATTGCTGCATCGTGTGATGCCATTGGTTCTTAATTGGTGCACTGGGATTTTGGAATCTAATAATTTGTTTTTGTGTAGACATCACTGCATCATATTGGTGATATGGGAATCCATTGGTTATTGTGCAGACAATTCTGCACTATACTGATGTGCAGAGATAGCTGCATCGTGCTGGTGACATTACACAGGAATAACACTCTTGTAGGGCCTTTGAAGGTAGGGTATAATAGCTTTTTTTGCTAGTTTACCAGGAACCCCCATGTGCACTAACTTCATTGGCCCTTTATTCACGTTTTGGTGAAGAGTTAAAATGAACAAAACACAAGTTTACTTTATAAACTTGTCTGTTTCTCTGGCCAATCTGACTGAGATAAAATAACAGACAATTTCCCTACCATGTCTGGTATGAAATGTATGTTCTTCTGCTGTTAGTAGATCAGGGTGCCATAAGTTCACGCTTAGACCGTCTCACATCAGTAGGGCCTTTGAGGGATGAGTATGGATGTTTTCCATCATTCTTTAAAATTATAGCTTCAATGGCCACTTTTCCATTTCTCATTGACAGTTTTAAAAAGTTTATATGAATAAGATGCAAGACTAGTTTATCTGAACACTGTATTTGATGTTCTGGGTCACCTGACACAAATACAAATGGTGAATAACACATCCTACAAAGTCTGCTTTCAAATTTATCTTCTTCAGATAGTTGATCAAGGCTCAATGATGGGTTACACAAATAACTAGGTATGTAAGTTATTTATTGGTTCAGTCTTGTCCAAGTACTACTCACTTTGCCTTGTATATATCCCATAAAGAGATGCACTTCCACCATTTGAAAGTAAATGATAAATTCAGAACTGTGATTTTCTGAAAGGAAACAACATGTCTACATATACTTCTGTTGTCAATTAGCATCCCATAGACTCCAAGTATCAACAAGCAAAACATCATTCTATAATCAGTGTTGCAGCCAGCCTTTTGAAAGAGTGGGACATTGTGTCCCAAGATTTTCGTTTCTCTGGGTCAGCACAAATTTTTTTGGGACATTATAAAAAAGCACAACTGTACAGTTTTAAAAATATTTACCCACATGCTGATCCATGCTAGATATTTGCTGAATGATTATGCAGTTGCCTATCCAACCCTGTTGTTATCTATGCAATATACGCAATCATTTGGCTGTTGGTATAGGTGTTGTCATGTTCATAACATATTTGCATACAATTTTAGTGTGGGTCATCTATGACCCATCACTTCCAAAATTGTGGGTCAGGTAAAAAAAATGTGTGTCAAATGACCCAACCCCCCCCCCCTCCCTCTGGCTGCAACACTGTACCATAAAGCAAATTTATAAGTTTGAGGGTGAACAAACTATTTCCAATCATACTGTTTAGATATTTAACATGTTGTTCCATAAATATATTGGTTTTGATGACTGCTTTAGCAATTTAAAGCAAGTACACACAAAGACAAACACCTGGAAGTAAAGAATCACTGAAATCGGCACGCAACCCATGATTCTACCTCACCATTCCGTAAGTACTACGATCACGTGAGATAGCGTTATGTACCCACAAGTCAATGCGTTAGTATTACCACAAGTCTAAACACTACAACTGTTTAGGCTCTGTTACAAAATCTGTAAGTTTGCGGGGTCTGCCCGACAGACACGATACAGAACTTTACAGGGTGTGCCCACAGTACTACTGCACGCACACAAACACCAGGAAGTAAACAATCACTGAAATCGGCACGCAACCCATGATTATTGTTCATCTCTGACAATTGTGAAGTGTGGAATTTCCATGTACAACATCCTATGCGATAGCATCTGGTGTCTGGGTTTGAATGAAAGTTTCGTTCACACATATAGCATATCCCTTTGCTCAAAGTGAGATTGGAATGTTCAGCTATAATCCTATGAGGAAATTTGTCCTTAATTCCTTTTAACGCATGTCACATACCTTGTATATTATCATGGCAACACTGTTAATGACCACCAATGGTGCAAACAAATGAAATAGAACACTGAGCTGGGGACTTTTGAATATTGTCAGCCTTATATGTCATCCATGTGTTTTACCACAATCACTTCATGGACATCCAGGACAAATCAGTGCCACATGAACTGGGAAAACAGTTAGTGTAGTAACTTAAACGACAAGTACACCCTTTAAAGTCCACCATGGAGTAAATCAAAATGTGATTGCAGACTTGGTGATGAGAATCATACAGAACTGATGTGTCTGATTATACATTTTGTACAGGTGATACTGATATAGGTGGAAGGTAAACTAGTTGATAATACAAGAGAAGGCAAAACAAGATATATCAGTATGCTGTGCTCATCCTGAACTGCAGGGCTAGCCTGATATAACCAGCAGGGTGACCATATTGACTTTATAATGGAAGACAACATGATTTATTAATTTAGCTGGGGATGAAGATCATTCTGAGGATCTTGTAAATATTGTATTTATCAAGGTGTTCCCAGGAAGTCATTAAAAACAATAGCATGGAACAATTTGCCTGTTTGTCATTGATTGCCATGTCACAATTCTCAAATAATGTTACTGGTTGGCCAGCTTTCAAGAATTGTAAGCTGTCCCTCACCAAACTGGAAGGCTAAATAAGCTCTCGAATAGCTATCCGATAGCTCTTCAAACTGAATTTAGGTGAAAAATAAGCTTTTGATAGCTATCACAGCTATTGAAGGCTAAGCTGAGCAGTTATTGATGGCTAAGTGAACAAGATGTGAAGGCTAACCCAAACCTTCATAGCTATCACAGCCATTGACGGATAGACATGAAGGCTATAACTACAACCTACCAGCCTGGCAACCCCCTGTCAGACATGTAATTACAAATGCTGCTATGCTTTTTGACTACATTCACAAACTGAGTTGTGAACTACCCTGAGTCACATTAACAGCACAAATATTGACCCAGTGATATTGTTAGGATCAGGCGAGTCAGAGTCGGTTAATGCAATTATGCATGTAAAGTCTCCTAGGCAGAATTCACATAGTACACAAGGTTTCCTATGAACAAAAAATAATCTTTGAACATGATATCAAAATTTGGGAATTCACTTGATAAGAAATTGAGGAAAAGAGTTTAGGATAGATGGTCTCTGCTGCATGTTGTGTGTATGTCATGGTATTGTTCAATAGAATATGGAATAATTATACACACTGAGTACATGTGGTATTTTTTGAGTAAAATGAAAGATACTAAAAAACATTATGTACATGTATGTATTTGGACATCAATTTGAGGTATTATGAAATGGCCCAGTGATATATCGTGGATTTTTGTTATTATATGTTGTGATATAAAATGAAGTTAGGGACAATCACACAGTGTCACTCAAGCTCAGTAAGTGAACTTTGTTCATCTGGCATCCATGTGATGGCTGAACTTCATTTTTGCACTTCAAACCAAATTTCAATAGAAAACTTTCACTCCTTCAATGATAACAGCATTGGTATATAAACTAGTGAGATGTTGATAAGTTCATAAAAACTTATTACTTCTAAATTGTGATACACAGCGTTGGGTTTCTGGTAGTATTTTAATGTGTTTACAATCACTTGTTTACATTACACCGATCGTAGTGGTGTGACTGCTAAAGTTTTCATCATAGTTTACATCATGTATAAACATTTAATGTCATTTGTTTTGGGGGAGGGGGTTGAAATGTTCATTTGTTTGTAGAGCTTATGTGATATTGTGTGATATCCTCTCTTACGTAATTATACAATGTGTGTTTCATGTGATATGCACCATATAGTTTGACCAAAATTAATAATCTTACTATTACGTATTATGAGAATGGGCCATATGATAAGGTATATGAATACTGCAGGCTTATTAGATTGAAAATGGGCAGTCTGTATGTGTTTTTGATAAGTGAATAATCACTAGTATTATCACCTTTACCAGTATCATCAGTTGTAGTAGTATCAAGATTTCCACTTGTAGTAATGTTACCATCATCAGTATCATTGGACACAGAATTAATCACATCACTTGATATGTCCATGTCAGATGTATTTGGTGCTGAAAGATAAAATTGAAAAAACATTGATTCTACATTAATTGTTTTACATAAAAGTTCTACATTGTTAAAAACTCATTCTGACAACTTTACGTTATCATCACATTGTGTGTTTTGTCTGAAACAGGTTGCCATATATAAGAAAGGAAAATATCAATCTGATGACAATCCGACGTAGTGTAGTACATGTTGCGATTTCTTTTCTGGCTATGTTTACTGTTGTTTGTTCTTTTGTTAGTGCTTGTTACATACAACTGACACAATACCATAGGTTTCCCTGAGCCACACAAGCACTGAGTGAATTCATTCAACTAATGAAAATGTGTAATACGCTGAAACATACAGGTACAGTACTTCAGAGTGCTCTGTTCTAAAAGAGCTCAAACACAGAGCGCAGACAACGGTGTTATCTTTATTGTTTGGCCATTCTCTTTCTTTTTCAATTTTCAAACGTTGAGTGTTTTATTGTAAGACGGATTCTGATTGGATACTCATAAGTATGAGATTGGGTTCGGGAAAACTTTTGGTATTGTGTCAGATGTAAGTAACAATTAAGCCCTTCAAAAGAACAAACAACAGTAAACATAACAGCCAAAAAAGAAATTGCGACGTGTACACTACATCAGACTTTAATCACATTGGTAAAATATGTCCATAAATATTTAAATAGACATCTGCCAATTGTGTCAAAATATTTGGAAGAAAATCTGCAGAATAACACTTCTAGAAATATCTCACCAAGTTTCAGTCTCACTGACCAAGTCCTTTTTGAGATAAATTTTTAACCAAAATTCAAATTGTTTACACCTAATTTGCATATTACTGATGAGATCATTATATGTTTAGTATTTCTTCATCTATACACCTACAGATGCATCCCTCTAAAATTTCAGCCCAATCTGCCGAGTAGTTTTGGAATTATTGGTTTTTGACCAAAAAGACACATTTTTAGCCCTAATTTGCATATTACTAAGAGACTCATAATGTCATGAACAAATCTTAATTGACTAACATCTAACAATGTTCCCACCAAATTTCATGCCAAAATGCCCAGTAGTTTTGGAGTTTAAGTTTTTTGACCAGAAATCAACATTTTTTGACCCAAAACCCACATCTGTGATGCAATCATTTTCATTTGAACAATTTCCCAACTAACCACCAGAAGTAACATGACCACCAAATATCAAAGCAATCGGTCCAGAAGTTTTTGACTTTAAGTTGCTTACCCACACACACACACACACACACTTTAGCATGCCTATAGCACTACTGAACCTTCAGTTCAGTTGTGCTAATAAGAAAATACAATATGAGAAATCAGAAAAATCGTGAGACCAAAAGTAATTATTCATCCTTTTCCCTGTGATATGCTGTAAAGTTCACATGTAGAAATTACTGCATGATAAATTTGTATGCTTACCACTTGGATCTTGATTTAACTTCCAATTTATGTTGACTCTGACGATTTCCTCATGTTCATTTACCTGCAGGTAGGCTGGAACAAGAGACGCTACCTGAGCCCTCTTCACTTGAATACCATAATGCTGAGCCAGTTTGTTTATCTTATTAAATGATGTTTTACAACCCAAGCATGTCCAATTGCCCTTTTTGTTTGAAGTGTTCTGAAAGATAAAATTCCCCACACATCATCAATGGATAAATGTCATCTTAAAAGTCTACTGGGTAATTCAAAGTGTACCATTATTTACATTAGTGATCGACATTTCAATTTTTTAACAATTGAAGTTTGATACATACAAGTATGGTAAGGCAAAAATAAACTGATTGTTTCCGATAACATGACTTCCGAAAATAAGGTAGGTAGGTCAGAACTTTATTTCTGTAATTCATTTTTTTCAAATTATATATTTATTTTGAGAAACTGCTTCGAACCGAACCTATGACAAGATATAGCCATTACTTCCATGATAGTTTGATATTGTCAAAAAGAAGTAAATGAAGACAATAATTATAATGTGAAGTACACAAACACAATACTATTTCAATTTACAGTCTTAAAAGACTTGAAAAATGAACAAAGATACTTTGGCACGAAAGTTTTAAGTTAATTCTCACCATTTCACTTTTTTGAATGTAAAACAATGTAAAAATTTACTCTGAAACAGAAGTACATTCTCAATACCTTTTTGAATGGTAAAATTGTTCTTGGGTCAGCAGCTTAAACCAGAGTCAGCCGGGTTATCAGAAACACACAATTTTTTTCTTATTTGGCATAAATGAGTTTCAATCCCACATCAGCTAATATAGCCCAGAGACTTGCCGTGCTCCCTATCACAGGATGACAGTCGGCGTGTAAAGGAATTGCAATGCTGGCTACTTTGGCATTAAGATAGGTTGATTTTTTTTAAGATTTGAAATTGCCAAGAAAATTATTCACAGGATTATCATTAGACCTTTGTAGATATAAAAAAAATTATGTATACATGATTTAACAAAAACCACTTACCTGTCCTAATCCAGGTATGTTATCTTTGTCACTCACTGCAACTAGTTCAGATTCCGCCTTTGGTATACAAACACCAATTTCATTTTTCTCTAGTTGTTTGATTTTGATATACAATTCTGCATCTTCTATGGACTCTCCCGTGAACTTATGAATCGGCTCATTACACTCTGGAATTTTGATGTCTTGGAAAAAAAAAGAACACATGCATAAATTGAAAAATAGTGCCAATGGCATTGTAGCACAAGTATATCAATTCAAAGGGATTCCAAAAGATATACATCATCATTTGGCTGTTGCTAAGGGAGTTGTATTGTTGCTAGGCATATTTGCATTCCTTTTTTATAATCTTTATTCACATGCCTACCCATTCCTGTTGTTGTAGAAATACATACACCACCATTTGGCTGTTGCTATGTGCATGGTCTTGTTGCTAGGCTATTTGCATACTTTTAAAAAAGAATTTTCACTAACCTACCCAACCCTGCTATCTTTGTAATATGCATCATAATTTTACTGTTGCTATGGGCATGGGCATGGTTGCTAGGGCCAGTTGTGACAAAATGTTTACATCAGTAACTGCCGAATAACACCTCCAGAAACACCCCTAACAAGTTTCAGTCCCATTCACCATAGTTTCAAGATATAAGATTTTGACCATGATTCTTAGAACTAATTTGCATATTGCCAATGGGATCATCATTTTGTGAATACACTTTCATCTACACATCCCCATTAAATTTCAGCCCAATCTGCTCAGTTGTTTTGGATTTATAGATTTTTGACCAAAAAGACACATTTCTAGATCTAATTTGCATATCAGTAATGATGGGATCATCATGTCATGAACAATTCTTAATGTAAACACCCATGAGAACATTCCCTCCAAACCTCAGACCGAACTGCCCAGTAGTTTTGAGTTAAGCTTTTTGACCAAAAATCACATTTTTGGACCTAGATCACACATCTATCATGCAATAATATCCCCATCAAATACCAAGGCAATAAGTCCAGTGGTTGTTGAGTTTAAGTCATCCACACACACACACACACACACCACACCACACCACACCTATAGCACTACATGTACTGAACCTTATCAGTTCCGTTGTACTAAAAAGCAATAATGAAATAGTTGAAAGATTCAGTGAATTGGGCAACACATAATAAATATCTCTAAAACAGTCATGCATTGCATCTGATAACTAAGATCTCATTTCTTGCTCTCTCTGTATTTTGTTCTAAGCATTGTTACTGTATATTAGTAAATTGACTTTTATTATAACTCACCCTCTCTCGCTGGCCAAATAATTTTTTCTGCCACCATACCACTATTTATGTACTGCTTAAACAGGTTCTGTTTGCTATAACCTTGATTGGCACATTCACTGTTGAAGTGACCTGCAATTGCCTTGACGGAGGAAATATCACTCTCACAGCCGACACATTTAGCTTGTACTTTACCCATACTACAGTTTGGTGATTTAACAGGAACACACTCATCCTTAACATGGACTAAGTATTTCTTCCCCTTAAGTTGTGCTATCACTAGTGACCATCCTTCTTCATGAGAAGGCACAGGTTTCTTGTGCTGCTCAAAGTCCTCGAATGAGTATGGTTTTTGGCATAACGACATGCCTGTAAACAGTCACGGTTTATAACTTAAGTAGACACTGCAATAAATAAAGTGATAAAAGTGAGAAAGGGTCAGTATTTGTAGCTCTTAGAATCTACCCTAGAATGAATCAAGGTAGCCCTATAGAGGATATTTTTTACATTGGAGTTAGAAGACATACATCTATGAAGTTGGATACTCTCCATGTTCTTAAATGAAATAAGCACAATCATCGTATTTAAATGAAATACATATTTCTTTATTGAAATGCAGCAATGGCTTGCAACAGTTTCCTTACACAAAAAAAAAAAAATATTATGTGGTATCATTCCCACAAAAATGATATGACCCATTTCAGTCAGGGGAATGACGAGCAACTGTTTTCGATACACAATAAAACGCTCTTTCTGGTTGATAACAAACTCAATACTTTTAATTACAAACATCTTCCTGTTGGAGTCTATTGCGCAGTCAATGTCTGTCTAATATACTCCGGATGTTGACTTTTCATTACCATGTCTGTCTAATTCACTCTGGGTATGGACTTTTCATTACCCGGATGGTATTTCTCATATTCTCAGCTCCCTGGATTTTGAAGCGGGAAGTTTGCGAACACCTGATTGGCTGATCGCCCGATTAGTCACTGTCGCTTGACAAGTAACGCCCACGCCGGTGTACAAATATTATTACTCAAAAAAATTTGTTTGGCAGCTCATTCTCTTTCTCCCAACTTGTACTTATAGTTGTGAGGAACAACTTCCCCTGGAGAGAAATTTTTAAAATACCGCCAATGGCGTTGTAGCACAACTGTAGTTTTTAAAAATGTTTATCCATATGCTAGTCTATGCTAACAATAGGTGTTTATTTGCTGAATAACTATCCAGTTGCCTATCCAACCATGTTGCTATCTTTACGATAAATGCTATAATTTGGCTGTTGCTATGGGCGTGGTCATGTTGTTAGATATATTTGCATACATTTGTGTATGTTTTTGTTCACTTGTGTATGAATTCCTGATATTGTCTTTGCAATATACGTGATCATTTGGCTGTTGCTATGGGCGTGGTCTTGTTGCTAGGAAAATTTACATACATTTTTTAAATGTTTATTCAATTGTCTATTAAACCCTGTTGTTATCTTTGTGAAATACACCACCGTTTGGCTGTTGCTATGGGCGTGGTCATGGTTACTAGGGTATTTGCATACATTTTTTGAATGTTTATTCATCTGTCTTTCTATTCCTGTTGTTATCTTTGCAATATACGTGATTATTTGGCTGTTGTTATGGGCGTGGTCTTGTTGCTATGCAAACTTACATACATTTTTTGGATGTTTATTCAATTATCTATTAAACCCTGTTGTTATCTTTGTGAAATACACCACTGTTTGGCTGTTGCTATGGGCGTGGTCATGGTTGCTAGGGTATTTGCATACATTTTTTGAATGTTTACTCACTTGCTTACCAGATGATGTTGTTATTTGACCAAAATATACTGCCATTTGGTTGTTGCTAAAGGGCGTGGTCATGGTCGCTAGGGCCAATTTTGTCAAAATGTTTTTAAGAAAATCTGCAGAATAACAGTTTCAGAAACATCTCGCCAAGTTTCAGACTAATTGACCAAGTACTTTTTGAGATATAAGTTTTTGACCAAAAATGAACATTTGTACACCTAATTTGCATATCACTCATGGAATCATGGTATGCTTAAATATTTCTTCGTCCATACATCCCTAGATACATTCCCATTAAATTTCAGCCCAATCTGCTCAGTAGTTTTAGAATTATAGATTTTTAACCAAAAAGACACATTTTTAGCCCTAATTTGCATATCACTGATGGAATCATCCCGTCATGAACAAATCTTACTTTACACCCCCTTAAGAATGTTCCCACCAAATTTCGCACCAATCTGCCCAGTAGTTCCTGAGTTTAAGTTTTTTGACCAAAAATCACATTTTTTGACCCAAATCACACACCTGTGATGCGATCATTTTGATTTGAACAATTTCCCAACTAGACACCCAAAGTAATGGACCCACCAAATATCGTGGCAATCGGTTCAGCGGTTTTTGACTTTAAGTTGTTTACACACACACACACACACATCCACACACACACACACACACACACACACACACACACAGACAGACAGACAGACAGACGCCGGGCGATCCCTATAGCACTACTGAACAAGTTCAGTTGTGCTAAAAATGTTGAATTGGTTGAACATTTTAGCACCTACAACAGTAATATGCAGTAATAGTAATAAAAGTGGCAAAATTCATTTTACTCTGATAGTCAAGATTTTGATCGTAGCACGACTGCTAGCATGATAACAATAATATACAACTATCAGGAAATGTAAAGACAAACAATTGTCACACTCGAGCCCCGTGTGTGCTATTTGTCTACCGTGAGAACTTATTCGAATCCCCGTTCCACCAGCAAATAGCCCCGTGAGTCCAAGTCCACGTAATATCTGTTCAGTAAGTATGGAGCGATCGGGGATTGCAGCAAGGTTAACGTCTCGCACCCCAATAAATTACACGAGTAGAACACACAGCAAGTACGTTTCAGACTAACCGTCACTTTTATTTCAGACTAAAGGATAACTCAAGACAGCAGTTTGGTACGTCAGGGACAGAGGTCTAGTTTTGTATTGACAAGGCCCAGTTTCCCACTATACAACTCGCAACTAGTGAAGCATCTACCACAGTCATCTATGGCCAAATATGCCAAATAAAATGGTTTTTGAAACCCAGCGATAGCACACATTTCCTGTCTGAGTTGTCACACTGAACCCCCATCATTGTGTTGATTGATTGACAGGGTCTTTCTAAATTCTGGGCGTTATTGCAATATTTTTTCTATCAAACTTATCAGAATGTTTCTATCAGAATAAATAAAATGTTGATAATGTCGATAATATTGACGTGTTTAGCCAATTATATATGAAATGGGTAAAATGACACTTGTTTCTGTGATCGCGCAAGTCCACCCACCGTGAGATATCTCTGGGAAACATGTGCCTGTGAGTGTGAGTGAAACGTGTCGGCTAGTGGTCATGGCGCGGGTTTTCTGTAAAAATATTTCGTGCAACATGTAACAGGAGAGAAATTCTGTATATCTTTGTACAAATTACATCATCATTATTATACATATGTTTTTGATGATATTTTACCAGACCATGTAATACTGCATATTTAGCTCCAATTTGGTCACCACTTTCCCTAGTCGACAAATTGAAAAGATATATTAGCGTGTGCAAATTACAATGTCGTGTGATTTTTTATGGGTTCAAATATTTCAACGTTGTACATATTTCATATTTATACGTCACCTGTCACCAATCTCGCATTCTGATTGGTCGAGAGCCCTGCAGATACACAGGTGTATTTTTCACCAACAGCCGTATTTTTGCTTGTTGTATCACCACGGCCATTATTTGTATGATATCTGAGTTATTTTGTATGATATGAATATGAGTATGAGGGTAGGCGATGGGGCGGGGTCACGTTGCACTTGCTACAAACATTTTACCATTGTGTGATTATTACATGTAAGAGATCTCGCTCTAAAACTGCTTTTTTTTCGTCAAAATCTCTCATTTTATTACTCTTCTTGAGCACCAGCATGTGCTTGGAGCTGTAGCGCAAAAGGTGGCCGAAAACGGCGTGAATCTACGATTGTAGTTCGAGCGCATAGCAGGGCAAAATCAGTTAAATGGGCAGGGTAGTACTAGAAATACAAAACAGTAGTGAAGATAACGTAAGTCTAAAATCGGAACACGGTCGTCAGAAACTGGGCTATACTAGTAAATACCCATAGTGGTAACTATTATTTTACAATGAAAAAGAATATGGAACGTTTTTACATCTTAATTAATAATATTCCTTGTAGTACAATATTGTCGTCGCTAAAACCCCACCCCTTACTCAATAATTACAACATTCAACTTGAAGTTTGAGAACGACGATGTACATGATGAAGACAAAGATCGAAGTAACTTTTACAATGTAATCTCTTATGATAGCGTAGGAAGACCTCCATGATATGATCTGACCGGTTTTTTGGCCGAGTCTGCTGAGCGCGTTTTTCAATACACATCAAATTGATTCCGTAAAATCCCGTACCTGTCACCAGCACGTCCACTGCACTGCGGCCGAGTCTGCTGACAGGCGCCGGTCACGAGACACTCCGTAATAAAATACCTAATACTATAGAGTCGAATGTTATCCCCAGATTGGTCGATTATCACATTTCAAGTCTTGTAAACACCATCAGCGTTGGGTATATATCCTTGTCCAAATTAAATGACACATACATGAAATGGACACTCGTTCAAATTTGCATGCGATCAGACGGTTGAATACGTAAAATGGCGCTCTACATGTGTTAACATATACTTGGAGTGCAAAGTCTAGTTAACTTCCGTTACTACCATCACCTCCACTCAACCTTTATATTATTATTAGACCACTCACTATATATACTAAACTAGATCACGCTGCGCTGGGACGCGTTAAACCACTCAGGGTTTATCTTTTTACGCATGAGTGGTGAATATTGCTGAATATTGAGTTATTGGTGAATTATTGTTATGTGAATGGTGAATGCTTATAAATTATGCGTAAATTGTGACTTCTGACCCACTACTCTTGGCATGACCTTTAGTCTAGTCTAACTCCGGAGATTCATCTCTATATCGTCTGAAATACTACGAGGTTCGACACGCCGGTCTTCTCTCTGGGTGTGTCGATCCTCAGTCACAGCACATATATCCAGAGCTAAGGACCGGTCAGTTTCTTCTGCCTGGGGGGGGGGGGGGGCGGTGGATTCTTAAATTGGGCCGACAAAAAGTCACTGACCACCCCCCCCCCCCCATCTGTAAAACCAAAAACAGGCTGACCCCCTATCATTTAATTCTAAAACATGATGCCCCCCCCCCCTATATATAATATTCACATGACAGCTATTTTTTTATCATGACTCGGTGTAGTCTTGCTGCTAGACGTTCGGGCTTTCCTTCGATACTATAAGCGAACGAAGTTCACAGTGAGGGCTTGCCCGATTAGGGGTGGACCATTTGATATCCTGGGAGGGGCTTGGAAGATTTCGGGGGAAAAAAAGATGCCAAGTGGATTTGCTTGAAAAAAAAATCCGGGTATGGGTGTGTGATGGAAAAAAAAAGATGGACCACTGCTGCTAGAAAAAAAAATATCTTGGCAGGGAAATGATGCACAGGTTCGAGTATACTGTTCAACCTGCTCGTACCTCTCCAACCAGGATACTTGTCAAATCATGACAAACAGTTTCAAACACATGTCAGGGACCAGTCAGTTTCGTTAACCTGTGGTACATATATATATTTGTTCTTGTCTCTGTTTCTTTCATAAATGGTTTAAATATTACTTCATGTAAGGGTTCAAACACCTTAACTATACATAAAATTATACATATAATACATGTATTACCTAGCTACCACACTAGTTACAGAACATGCCATGTAAGTGTTTGGCTGTTTCACAATCAGTGCTTCACTTATCTGCACTTTGGGGCAAAAGTGAACTTGAAGGTTTTGTAATGGTAACCTTCATACTATTGGATAGTTTATAAAAGAGCTTAATCTAAATTGTTCTCGTCTCTTCAGTATGAATTTGTCAGAAGGGATGATATACTTCCTATTTCAGACACTACATGTATCGACACCACAACTCAAATTCAAGTTTCTATTGTACACTAGGTATGACCTCCTAAAGTGCTCTAACACATCAGTAAATTTACTATGCATGCACTATCAATGCCCCTATACTAATGTTACAGGCCCACTTTTATAACATGGAAAACTTATTTAAAAAGGTTATATTTACTTTAGCTTTTCTATACTTGGCAATATATATCTCAGAGGCTATGAATAACCTAAAATTTGCCTAAATAGAAACAAAAAACTGCAGATTTGGCAGAGGGGACCCCTTGGACTCCATCACCCCAGAGGCCACTCATTCGTTAAACCAACAATACGATTCACCAAAATTGGTAAAAAAAACTTGAAAAGCTTCTAGGGGAGACCCCCTAGGACCCCCCCCATAAGAGGTAGACATGTCCAAGCCTCAAATCAAAGTTCTTCCCTCCACCTCTTACTGTCAAGATGCTATGAAACTTTATTTAAAAAATGTTTCAACCATGTGTAGTTGTTTTTTTACAATTGTTAGAGCTGTCTTGTAAAGCTTGCAAATTATTGTCTGAAAGTGTCTGTTAATAGCCTGAAAATTGGCTTTAAAATCCTCCAGGGACACCCTCTAGAACCCCCTTCCCCCATAAGAGGTAGACATGTTCCAGTTTCTAATCAAAGTTCTTTCTTCCACCTCTTACTGTCAAGATGCTATGAAACTTTATTTAAAAAATGTTCCAATCTCACGTAGTTGCTTTTTACATGTTAGAGCTGTCTTGTAAAGTTTGTAAACTATTGTCTGAAAGTGATTGTGAATAGCCTAAACATTGCCTTTAGAAGTAAAAATCACTTCTAGGAGGAGACCCCCGAGAACCCCCCCCCCCATTCACACACACACTCGCACATATAGACATGTCCCAGTCTCAAAGCTCTTCCCTCTACAACGTACTGTCAGATGTTATGAAACTTTATTCATGGGGGTCAGTGACTTTTTGTTGGCCCAATGGAAAAAACACTGACACCCCCAATCCCCCCAAGCTGGAGAAACTGACCGGTCTATCTGAATGTCTGAGCTCACCAATCAAGTTTCCGATTTGTATTTTCAGTGTGTCATCATACCATGGCATAAAAACTGGTGTTTATTTAATTGAAAATCAAACATGTATGAAATATGTAGTTTTCTAAATAAAATCTGTGTGTGATAGAACAGCATCTTTTTACTCTCTATATTACCCTATGCGAAAACAAAACAGAAAATTGTGGCAACAAATGTAGGTGTTCAACATTGACGTAAAAAAAAATCCGGATATCTCAAAGAAGCAAAGAAAAAAAAGGTTGCCAGCATAGGCGAAAGAGAAAAAAAATAATTCTCAGGCAAGCAGGTGAAAAAAAAAAATAATGACTCTCCACCAATCTTCCAAGCCCCCCCCCCAGGATATCGAATGGTCTACCCCTTACAGTCTTGCTGCTAGACGTTCGGGCTTTCCTTCGATACTATAAGCGAACGAAGTTCGCAGTGAGGGCGATGTTCCATCCTCGATAGCGATGTTCGGTCGTGTGTCATCGGAAGAACATCCGAGGTCTAGCAGATAGACTAGACTCAGTGTGGACTGTTTGACTGTCTTGCATCTAGCTACTTTACAAGATCCCGGGTTAGCACTATCATAATTATAATTATTGACTACACAGGGTAAATACGTTGTGTGTATCAATCTGATTAAAATCCGATGTGGTGAAAGCGGCTAGATGTCCTTATTTACCTCTATTCATCGTGTTGTGACGTTTGTTTTGTTCGGAGTGTCCGAACAAAACAAACCTCAATCCATGCTTTACAAACCTTCAAGTTCACTTTTGCCCCAAAGTGCAATATAAGTGTATGAAGCACTGATTGTGAAACAGCCAAGCATTTACATGACATGTTCTGTAACTAGTGTGGTAGCTAGGTAATACATGTATATGTATATTTATAGTTATGCTTGAACTAATAAGTAATATTAAAGAATTCATGTAAGAAACATGGAGAAGAACAAATATTTACATGTACCACATTTCAGACAAGGCTATATGCCATTGTAGAAAAAGGATTTTTTTCTTCCAACACAATCCAAAACACAATGACCCCCCTATCCACAACTTTAAAAACAGCATGACCCCCCTACTGCCAATTTCGTTCATTGTCAATGATTCCCCAAAACGACGACGACGACGACAATAACAACAACAACAACAACAACAACAACAACAACATATTGCGTTCTCAATATCGAGCTTTGAGTTCATAATTTTTAAAAACCATCCCGATACCATCTTACATTCCATATTTCATTTCTGAAGTATTAAAGTACAATGTATGTACTGAAAATATGGTCATGCATTGATATACTGCTCGACGATTTAACACCAACCCTTAACACCCCCCCCCACTCAAAAGTAAAGTACAATGTAATGTGAAATAAAAAAATACCGCCAATGGCGTTGTAGCACAACTGTACAGTTTTTAAAAATGTTTATCCCTATGGTAGTCCATGCTAACATTAAGTGTTCATTTGTTGAATGACTATCCAGTTGCCTATCCAACCATGTTGCTATCTTTACGATATATGCTATCATTTGGCTGTTGCTATGGGCGTGGTCATGTTGTTACATATATTTGCATACATTTTTGTATGTTTTTGTTCACTTGTGTATGAATTCCTGATATTATCTTTGCAATATACGTGATCATTTGGCTGTTGCTGTGGGCATGGTCTTGTTGCTAAGCATATTGACATACATTTTTTGAATGTTTATTCAATTGTCTATTAATCCCCGTTGTTATCTTTGCAATATATGTGATCATTTGGCTGTTGCTATGGGCGTGGTCTTTTGCTAGGCATATTTACATACATTTTTTGAATGTTTATTCAATTGTCTATTAATCCCAGTTGTCATCTTTGTGAAATAAACCACCGTTTGGCTGTTGCTATGGGCGTGGTCATGGTTGCTAGGGTATTTGCATACATTTTTTTGAATGTTTACTCATTTACCTACCAGATGATGTTATTTTACCAACATATACTGCCATTTGATTGTTGCTAAGGGCGTGGTCATGGTTGCTAGGGCCAAATTTGTCAAAATGTTTTGAAGAAAATCTGCAGAATAACACTTTCAGAAACATCTCACCAAGTTTCAGACTTGGTGACCAAGTACTTTTGAGATATAAGTTTTTGACCAAAAATGAACATTTTTACACCTAATTTGCATATCACTCTTGGAATCATTGTATACTTAATATTTCTTCGTCCATACATCCCTAGATGCATTCCCATTAAAGTTCAGCCCAATCTGCTCAGTAGTTTTGGAATTATAGATTTTTAACCAAAAAAGACACATTTGTAGCCCTAATTTGCATATCACTGATAGAATCATCATGTCATGAACAAATCTTACTTTACACCCCCTTAAGAATGTTCCCACCGAATTTCGCACCAATCTGCCCAGTAGTTTCTGAGTTTAAGTTTGTTGACCAAAAATCACATTTTTTTACCCAAATCACACACCTGTGATGCGATCATTTTGACAATTTCCCAACTAGACACCCAAGGTAATGGACCCACCAAATATCATGGCAATCGGTTCAGTGGTTTACACACACACACACACACACACACACGCCGGGAGATCCCTATAGCACTACTGAACCTCAGTTCAGTTGTGCTAATAAAACGGTCGTTTTCAATATCGAGATCACATAGATATAATTTCTGTAAGTTATTTATCCACGTGCAACCCTGATACATTCTCCAAGCCATCCTGCAGGCCTGCAGAACTGTCGATGTGTAATGTGCATATTTCGCTACAGAATATATAAACAACTTAGATTGTCAATGTCATGCGCTTAGATTGCTCTGAGATTGTGTTTGAAGATGTAATATATATGAGCCACATTGAGATAATAATGTGTATCTTATATCTAACTTCTAAGAGTTATTAATATGCGTTACCAAACCAGTATTAATATACAATGTTTTTAAACATAAAAGAATGGTTGCAAGTCAGTCCTATGAAATGGCATTTCCAAACCACTCCAGACAGTCCTACCCATGGTCCAGAGATTGTGCAAATCAAGTCATTTCTACAATGTATTGTTCATGTGTCCACAATTTAGAACCATCCTGACTAAATTCATTTACATAAATACACAAACATGTAAGTAATTGGCCCAAAACTGACCAAGTACGGGCAGAGTTACGAGCTCGCAAGTCTCAAGTACGAGTGACGTCAGGGGTTCCTGTTTCATTGCACGGCTGTCTGCTGCTTTTCTGTGTGAACTACGGAGCAATAACAACTGGGTAGGTTCACAATCTGGCTGCGACTCTAGCCATAACAAACACGGAGAAAGTATAGCTGCCGCTTCGCCGTGCAATGGTACTGGTTCACACGGGACATCGTTTTCGACTTTATCTTAAGTTTCACGATCACAAACCGCGCCGCGCTCATTCACAAGTCGATCGTCATTCATCAAACTTCAAATTTTTACCGAAACATTACTTTGATATCAGAACAATAGATTTTTTCGGTGGACACGTAGTCAGTTCGGATGACCGATCAATTCGGATATTCGCCACGTACTCGCGGAATACGACAGCGTGAGTCCTCTGCGTACTCATCGAAAATTAGGCCAACTGCAAGAGTATGACGTCACCCGTATATGGAAATTACGAGTTCAGACGTCACTCGTACTTGAGACTTAGGGAGCATTCGTTTTTTACGGGGGGGGGGGGTGGAATTTGAGGTATGAATTAAATGTAAAAAGCAACCCCCCCCCCCTAAAAATTACTTTTCTAAAATTTGACCCCCCCCCTAAATCCATCAATTGTAAAATGTGACCCCCCCCCCCTATAAAAATTTTTCACTTGATTTATAATAGATTTATGGAACACTTGACTTATATGAGTGTTTGTTCGACATATCACATAATGGACCATGAAACCTAGTCCATGTAGTTCCGTGACTTCCAAGTAGTACACTGTCTGCCTGATCTTGTTGTGTGAAAGAGTTCATTTTCAATGTCACTGCTATCACTTTCAGAGTCACTTTCCGAGTCACTTTCCTCTGATTCACCCAATTCATGTATCACTACATGTCCATCTTCTGATTCACTGTCTTCGTCCATCTCATCCTCTTCATCGCTCTCCTCCTCCTCTTTATCCCTCTCATGGTTCACTCTCAGACTCAAAAATTAATTTGAATGAGTTCTGTTGTTTTTAAAGAGTTTTTAAAGAGTTTTAAAAGTGAGGTATGTCATTATATTGCCACAGCCTGAAAGTTTTATTTTTGTGATTCTGTGTTTTCTTTTTTTTACTTGTTATCACCTGATCAGACAGAATAAAGACGTGTTTGTATTCTGTTTTGTACATTTTTTTGTCAATTCTGTTGTTTTTTGCTATGATTCCATACAAATCTGTTGTAAAAATTGACCCCCCCCCCAAACCATTGGATATAAAATTTGACCCCTCCTAAAAACTGCTTTGTAAAAGTCCACCGACCCCCCCCCTCCCCGTAAAAAACGAATGCTCCCTTACGAGCTCGTAACTCTGCCCGTACTTGGTCAGTTTTGGGCGAATTACATAAAAACACGCCATGTTTTCGAATACCATACGATGTCGCTTGTCAGTCTCCGTCCGTTGGTTTCCTCAAACGATTGTAACGTTAGCCGTCTCAATGTTCTCTCTCGAGTTCAACTTTCAACTTCAAGGTCTGAAAGTTTAATCAATCGGAGCAAAGGACCAACCACGCTGTCTCCAAATAGCACAAGCTTAGACCACGATGTTCTGCTGCTAGCTCTCAAGTCAAAGTGGGGTAGCATAGAATTATAGTCCAATGTGATATTGGAAATCTGAATGGGATTCCTATCTGTGATGTCATACTTAATACGTGGCGGGAAACTTTGTCACATGACTTGATTATATGTTATATTCAATCTTAATACAGGCAAATTTGCTGACGCCATGAGTCTTCCCCTTGGCCTAGGCAAATTCCAATACAACATATGTGTTAGGATGATGACAGACAGGGGTTATCTTAAGGTCATCATTGCCTTGACTCATTAATTCGTTACCAAAACTTCCACTCTCTGTGGTATATTCAGAACAAAACTTATCATGTGTTACACATATATATGGAAAAGATGTACGTATAGTGTGTACAATGTCGTGTGAGTTTTTTTACGGTTATCAAATTGCAAAATTGTATATTGAGGCGGACGATCAAGAAATGAAACTTTGAAAGTGTGTCAGGGTGCTGCGCATTTATAAATACCATGCGTGACTTATTCGTCGACTTTCTTGCTATAAAACGTAATGACTTTTTACTTTCAGGCACAAAAGAAAATCTGAAGATTATTTGTCATAAAATGTAGGTGAAAATAGAAAATAGTTCGCTGTAATTCATATTCCACAGTCTTTTCGGAGTTGCGACGTATGAATATAGGTTAAGCAACGGGGTAGTCTATCAGCTAGCCCTCGGATGTTCTTCCGATAAAATACGACACACAGCCGAACAACGCTATCGAGGATGGAACGTCCGAGTGTTCGGGCAGGCCCTCACATGCGAACTTCGTTCGCTTATAGTTATAGCATCGAAAGAAAGCCCGAACGTCTAGCAGCAAGACTAGCAACGGGGTCGATCACGTCGTGTTGCCACAAAAGTTGATACATGGCATGCACGAGATCTCGCTCTGCACGAGACTTATAAAACTGCTTTTTTTTCGTCAAAATATATCGTTTGTATTACTCTATTTGTGCACCGGCAGGTGCCTGGACCTATAACACAACTGGTGGGGAAAAAATGGCATGAATCTACGATCTGTAATTCGAGCACGATGCAAAATCAATTTTGGTGTTAAAAATGTGCAAGGTCAAAGAAAGGCAGGTTCATACTCATAGAGTGTACTATTGCAATTAAAATGTGAGAAATCGTCTACACAAATGATATCACTAGTACTTGAGACATATATATTTGTTAAAAATTGTCATCTGACTGAAAATGTTACTTGCTGAATTAATAGTCACAATGGTAGTCATTAATAGCAATGATGTACTTTTTCAACTTGCACGGACAATGTAATTTACAGACTCTGAGGCACGTTGCCAGGTGACCCAGGGAAAGAAGTTGAAGACCGATAGCTGTAGCCACGGTGGCGAGAAAGTATCGTTGTGTAACTTTCAAATATTTTAATTCATCAATGACTTACCTGAAAAAGATAGAAATATAGACGCGGACTGCGGAAACGGTGTGCAGCAGTGGAACACGGAGCAGTTCACATCATAGCGTAAAACTTGTGAAACTCGTGCATTATTGCCTTTCACTAACTTTGGGAACGGTGACGGATCATTTCGTCCCAATTTCAACTCGTCCCACTCAACTCGTCCAATTTTCAACTCGCCCCAACTCTTTACCATATAATTTACCTGAGCATATATGAAATCGAAGCTAGTAGTACTCAGTTTGGAGGGTCTGTGGCACAGGCACTCGAATCAATGTGTATGATTTAAAAAAAAACACAACAATATAATACATACAATACATATTTTTTTTCTACACATTGATTTGAGTGCCTGTGGTCTTTGGTATCTCGTATTCCACTAATGAAGTACCACTTGCGCTGTAAACACATACTGCAATACTTAGTTGCTAGGGAGAGGAGACACGTATCTTAGAATTCCGCTTCAAATGTCGCACATTTTAGTATGTCATAATCTCATAAAGCAAACTTTACAAAGAACATATGGACTTTAAAGGTTGTTGATGGTAGTTTTTAGTTTAATGTGAAATTTGAATAACTAATGATTTTCGGTAATTAGGCAATATCTTAAGAATGCAAGTTTCAAATTTCATATAGTTTTGGTACATATATCAACCATAACAATCTGCACATCCTATGCAGCTTGTTGACACAGCTTTTACTTAATGACTTGTGTGTAATTTGAACACTTGAGGTTCTTCAGCAATTAAGCTATATCTTAAGAATGCAGAATTCAAATTTCATATAATTTGGTACATACATCAATCATAACAAATCACATGTTTGATAATTAGACAATACCTTGTGTTTGATGTAGTTTTTAATTGTGATGAGTAATTTGCATAAATAATCATTTATGATAATTTGGCAATATTTTTAGAATGCAAGGTTTCAATTTCAAATTATTTAGTACCTGCATTGATGGTGAAGAAGTGCATATGTCCTTTGAAACTTGTTGATGTAGCTTATACATTTTAATGTTCATTTGCAAGTAATGATGTTTCTATAATTAGGAATGCCATGTACTGACAGGTGGAAACATAGTCATGTACTGACAGGTGGAAACATAACCATGTACTGACAGGTGGAAACATAGCCATGTACTGACAGGTGGAAACATACACATCTACACATGTTAATATGCATGTTATCATAATTGTAATATGTATTTTGAGTGTGCCTATGTAAAAGTACACATCAACACCAGGAAAACATTCAAACAAAGAAAAACAATTTATTTGCCTGACTGAAAAAAAATTCTACAGTCTACACATTCTTGTGCATTTGATATTTTGTACAAACAAGCTTGGTCTATGTGTAACTGCTTTAAAAATCACGTCATGCTACCAGCATATATCAACTACACAGTACTCGTAGTTTATTTGTAGTTCTTTGCCAACAGTCAGAATTCAAGACTTTATATCATGTAAGTCTCTACAAAAAACAATCACACACATCATCTATTTCTTCTCTTCTGGCTTTGCAGTCTCTCCAGCTTCTAGCTGTTCTTCCTTCCTATGAGTTGGGAATGTTTCCCATGGACTTGTCAAGTCAAATTTACGGAACTCTTGGGCAAGTTCAATTGGTTCTGCTACAATACGTTTGACCTCGTCATCATACCTCACCTGTCAGAAACAGTAAATAGGAGAATTAATATTAACAAGTTTTCACTAGTGTCAAAGAGCTGTTTATATGTTGTCACTTTCAAAACTCAAACTTGGCATACGCACATTATAGCTAACATAGCTAATATAATAACATAGTTATTGATAAACAACAAATTTAAAAGGCTAAATGACCATGCACCACTTGGAGCGAGCAAGCGTCACTTTCTTCAAATGCTACAAATTTGATGTTCTAGGGAGAATGAGTCAACTTTAAATTGTAACAGGGATGATATACCTGAACATGACCAGATTGACAGTTGAAATGTTATTGAAGAGACACTCTAACTGGTGTGTTGCAGCAGCATTATCTAAGTAAACTATTATTCAACTTTGCCACTGTGTACGTAATGTTGTGACTTCTATAACTAAATCTCCATCAATGTATCAGGACAAGTTCAGTAATGTATCAATATGTTGTCATACTGTATCATTCATACTTATATTAGAAGCACTGTAATGTACACTTTATGTCAGCGAATGTTTTTATAATTACACAGCCAAAAAGGCTTCACTTACAGATTGAATACTAAGCATAATAATAACATAAATTTAAAAGTTTACCTCTACATAACCACTGAGAGGAAAATCTTTTCTGAGGGGATGGCCTTCAAATCCATAATCTGTTAGAATACGTCTCAAATCAGGATGATTGGCAAAGAAAACACCATACATGTCCCAAACCTAAAGTCAAAGACATGAAGTTTATTATAACTGATATACAATACTTAATGTACTTAAGGTATAAAGAAACTGAAAGAAATATTCTTATAGCTGTAATATTTGTTCTGCAATTATCAAATACAGTCTTGTTTGTCTGAATATTAGTACAGATTATCATATACAGTCTTGTTTCAACCTTTGTCTGATTACAGTGCCGTTATCAAATGCATTTCAACTGAAAGTGTGTTGTTTCCTTCCTCTGGAATTATCTGATAAACTTATTACCTGGGTATGAGGGCACTAGGTATGTCTATTACCCATGCAAGCTGTTATGTAGCAACGATTTTCTGAAGCTGAATGCAAATTGAGGTCACTATGAATCAATAGTCCATACCACATGATACAATCTAAGCCAATCACTGACGGCTATATGAACACATCGTGTTGTAATATGTACTAGTTCTGTACTCGGAGCATAAATAATTGACCGCGTATACAACCCACAACACCAATTTAAAGTAAAGCATTTCCTGTATGTACCACAATCGTTAATAATCCATATCAAGTGTAAAGTATACTGTTTCATTTGCTACTTGACCACATTAGAAAGGCCACATGCTAGGCTTCTAAATGAACCAATTGAAACAGTATACTTTTATACTTGCTATGAATGCTGTAAATGAGTGTAACACTTAGAGATAGAGCTTTAGTTTATTGTTATTCATTGTATTAATCACTCTGCCTTCAGATTACACTTGTCATATGACCACAGGACGAGGACAGGTATTGCCGATCAAGCTTGATGGTTTCTTTCACTCAGTGTTTGATGTGGTCAAATGATATGGCAGAAACATACTACATTAACTTTTTATACTCTTTCGGAACTACAATTCAAATTACCATGCACATTACTCATTTACTTGCTTATCCAATTACCATGCACATTACTGAACAGTCTTGTTTGTCTGAATACTGTGCAGATCACCAAATTTGTTGTCTAATTTATGTAACAGTTTCTGTTATAATGGAGGGCATTTTTTCCGTATAAACTTACCTCACGTTCATACCATTCAGCAGCTTTATGTACAGAAACTACAGAATCAACTGGTGTCAGTTCATCTGCGTAGGTCTTTACTCGGATTCTTGAATTAAACCGTAATGACAACAGATTATAGACAATCTGAGGAAAAACAACACAACAGATTGATAGAAGTTGATATCTGAGATCCAAGGAAAAACAACAAACTTATTAATAAAGATGATATCAGATATCATTTCTTGTTAATCACAATTTACATGTTAATTCCACATATTTTTACATTTCATTTATGTCAACCAATGTGAATAGCTGTCGTGTCATCGTGGTTACTTAGTGTACTTACAATTATGATGGCCTTACCTCAAATCTAAACTCTCTGGTTGGTACATCTACAGCGGTGATGTCAGCTAAGTTAGTGTACTGACAGTTATGGTGGTCTTTGAGGAAGGTCATCATTGGTACCACACCTTCAGGATGTATCAGTAGTTCAAGTTCATTATGATGGGTGACTTGTACAAGCTGTACATATTTAGGCATAATATCAGCTACATAGCGCCCAAAGTCTGACAACGTTGCTCTGTGAACTTCATCAAATGGTCTGATTGTAGCTGTAAAAATAAATTTACAACATTCAGTCCAAACAGGTTGAAAGCATACACATTCTATGTACACGTACCAAAAATATTGAGTCAAGATTTAAGAAATTGTAAAAATAGTTACAAAATTTCCTTCTGAATTCTGCAGTATCAGAGGTATTTGCCTTGCAGGTGATTGTAGGTTGTGATTTCAGTTGCATCAATTTGTCATATGATATATAGTGTTTCAAGAGTGCAACAAGCTGCGTTATGGAAACCGTCTCCTGTCATATACCTCCATTCACACTGACTTCTTCTAACCAAGGTGATAATATCAGTTTGACACTTGACGCCCCATTCTTTGTCAAAATAATAACACTTGCACTTTTTACTTGGCCTACGAGCAACAGTTACTCATGATTATTAGTTCTACTTGCAGAATGAGAAGCAGTAGATTGAGGCTCGATTATGACATTGTCCCTTTCTCGACTCGACGAAATTGTACATTTTTTTTGTAACAATTATGATGTACATCATACTACATGTACTTACGTTTCGTCGTCAACGTTCGACGAGTGGGCACGGCCAACGACGGTAAGATGGACCCTGTAAGAATAATTTTCCGGTGGTAACTGTTAAATCAACGACGACTTTGGCAAAACTGTTTTAAATCTTTACACCATGAGCAGTGCATATGTTGAAAGATCAAACGTGTGTAGGTTATGAACTTGTGAGTTGTGGTATGTATTCTACACATCACGAACGACAGCTCGACATAGTATTTAGTAAGTTAACTATGTAATATCTTAAAATTTCAACGCAACGATGCAACTTCTTTTAATCTACTGTATAGCCTACTACTTGCAGTTTATATAAAAATGACAGACAACCTCAGAAAACATTATCACTTACTGTTTATTTTCAGTAAATGTCTCGTTGATCGAGCAACATGACCTACGAGAGACGCCATCTTTCCCGGTAGACGTGTAAATCCAACAGTGAATGTGATTGGTTAAGATTTATTCCATCTTTGTAAAACAAGTTATCATTGGCCTATTTTCACTTCGGGCATAATGACTCTGGGGGCGCTGTGTCAATCGAAGATCAAGGGACCCAGTGTTGCTGCAACATCGCAGAGATAGGTATCAGAAATAAGATGGATGCAACGGAGAAATCTTGTGCGCCCATTGCAAAGGAAAATGAAGAAACAAAATCAAATACCTTCGTGTCATTGAAGACTGGGGATAGATTTTCAATACCAGAGGACGATAAGGTACATCAAAATATTTTTAAGATGGTTATTTTTATAACCTTATATGTAAGTTAAAGTTTGAATGAATATAAAATGAATATGTAATCATAGACAGTTTGTTTTGCTGTTTTGATTGTATTTGATGAGGTAAATGCAATTTTTACTTTACAAAACTGAAGTAGAATATACTCATTATAAAATACATTGTACATTTTAGGACATAAGTCATATTTTTTCCTTTAATAATTATACCAAATTTTCCTTGTTGTGTTAATTTCAGAGGTCCATCTTTATTATAAATTATTGTAAATATTGTTATAGAAGGTGTTTTTACAAGCCTGGAAAGTTTGTCCAGTATTTAGGAAAGCGTAATTGTCATGAAACATGATCTCTGTTATTATTACTTTGTCTACCATGATTATAGCTTGGACTGTGCAGAAGTGTGTCAGAATTTGAGAAGTTGAACAGAATAGGAGAAGGTACTTATGGAATTGTATGTAAGTAAATTGGTTACGCTATATTCCAGTCAATGAAACATGATTATTAAAATATAAATAGAGTTTCTAGTAAGTTAACCAATGGCCTGATTCTCACCTAAAATTGACTCAACAGAGAAGTTGAATTTATAGAGAAAGCATACCTTCTGACTTCAATGTTTGATAAAAACTTGGGTAATAAACAAGATAAAATGTGTTGATTTCATTCACTTTTAGTTATTAATTACATAGCTGACATCAATGAGAACCTATAGGTAGACTCTACTGACATATAAGCCTTGTTAGGCCATTTTAGTTACACATGTTGTAGACTATTTCTATCATTATTGTAATTAATAAGGGTATTCTATCTCTTTATACATTTTACACTACAATGACTTTCATGAATTGATAATGATTATTACCAGTATGTGTACAAAGTCTCACTGCAGCATTGTGTATTCACTTCATTTACTTGTTGTATGCATGTCTAAACTACTGTGGATCAATTTATAAATTGAAAATAAACTTAAGGATTGGGTATTTATTTTAAATTATTTAAATTTTAGTAAACAATTTTATCATGGCTTTCTAGTTGAAAAGATTCATTGTGAAACAACATATGCCAAGTCCTTGTTTGTAACTCAGTAAATTGCAAGAAAATAATAAATGTGTAAAAAATTTGTTATTGTATGTACAATAACAACATTTTCCACGTTTTAGCTTTTTGCAATGTATTGAGTTACAGACACTGACTTTGTCAATGTTGTTTCACATTGATTTTTCAAGTGAAATCCAAAATAAATACCCAATCCTCATCCATATGGCCACTTTAAGTTAGCCTTTGATTAAACATGTTAGACAATGTATAAAATGATTTAGTCCATTTTAAGTGTGATCTACAACAACTGTATTTAATGCTAAAATGTCACACATCAGTCCAACTAACTTATTCCTTATTTTGTATGATTTATCCTATTTCTTTTGCTTTTATACATTTACAGATAGAGCTAGGGATTCTAAATCTGATGAAATTGTTGCCCTGAAGAAAGTCAGAATGGAGAAAGAATCAGATGGTTTGTATTTGTATTTGCATTTGCATTTGTATTTGTATTTGCATTTGCATTTGCATTTGCATTTGCATTTGCATTTGCATTTGCATTTGCATTCGCATTCGCATTCGCATTCGCATTTGCATCCGCATCCGCATCCGCATTTGTATTTGTATTTGTATTTGTATTTGTATTTGTATTTGTATTTGTATTTGTATTTGTATTTGTATTTGTATTTGTATTTGTGCACAGATTTTATTTTATTTTCTAACCTTAAATCTTGCTACCAGAAATCTGAAATGAAATTTTACTACCTAGGCTCAGCTTGTGTAGTGGCACCCCCACCCCCTCAGAAGGGTCCAACTGTTTTGAAAGTTTAAAGAACTACATTTTCTTCCCTTATTATCACTAACAATACAGGCTACAGACATCACTTTTCTCCAGTTTTCTAGTCAATCAAAATTAAAGCTCCATGTTATACCTCTACTATGGACACCATACATAGTCTTAGTCTACCTATTTCTCATCTCAGTCCTTTTTCTTCTTTCAATATAGGTTTACCTGTGAGCAGTCTTCGTGAAATTCATCTTCTCATCAACCTTCATCATACAAATGTAGTTTATTTAAAGGAAGTTGTTGTAGGCAGCCATCTTGATAGTATATTCCTTGTGATGGAATATTGTGAACAAGACTTGGCCAGTCTGCTAGATAACATGTCAACACCATTCACAGAAGCACAGGTCAAATGTTTGGCACTACAAATGTTCCAAGGACTGAGATATTTACATGAAAACTTTGTAATCCACAGAGACTTAAAAGTATCCAATTTGTTATTGACTGATAAAGGATGTTTGAAAATTGGTAAGTTAGATTATTTAGATAATACTTCAACATCTTGACATGAATACACATAGGTACCCAATAGTTAAATCTAACCTTTTTACAGCCTTTTTTTCAGCCACATTTCTATCAAATACAGTCTGCAGCTATAAATCACCTTTACAGCCATCTTTCAGCTACATGCAATTTTGTAGCCATTCTGGACTATTTAGCTCCATTCTGCTACACATATTTCAGCCACTGATAATACAGACATGGCAGCCAGTTTTCAGCCATATTCTGTATCAATCTTGCAGCCATTGAGGACAGTTCAGCCCATCTATGCATTCTGCTATTTCAGCCAAGAAATAGCCACCACAGACAGTTTTCGGCCAAGAAATAGCCACCACAGACAGTTTTCAACCAAGAAATAGCCACCACAGACAGTTTTCAGCCAAGAAATAGCCACCACAGACAGTTTTCAGCCAAGAAATAGCTACCACAGACAGTTTTCAGCCATTATTGGGCTGCTATTTTCACTACGGAATGTGTCAATGGTTTATCAACAAAACAATGCCACAGATACATATTTTTAAAATTACTGCATTTTATGACAAATTTACCACAAGAGGAAAACTTGAGAAGTTAACCCAGATTTAATATCTTAAATCATATTTATATCCTTCCCTCCTCCCCCCTCCCCTCCCCTGGTTTGATTATCATGGTTGTTTCAGGAAAATGCTAAGCATATTGTAATACTACAGAGTCCTCTATGTAGAGTCATTTGGGAGATGATTATTCACCAGTATTTAACGATTCTTTACTAGACTGAGTTGAAATGTGTAACATGTTAATCTGAATCACAAGTCCATGTACTACTAAATAATAAGAATGAAGAGAAGAGAGATGTCTGACTGTAAAACAGAAAAATGAAACATTAACAACATTGGTACATGTATACGTACTGTGTACAAACATCTTGCTAGAAGCATACATCAACAAACTACACACAATTCCAGCTTTACTGTGTTGCCATTTTCAGCTGACTTTGGGCTAGCAAGGACGTATGGTATTCCATTAAAGCCAATGACACCTAAAGTAGTTACACTGTGGTACAGAGCTCCTGAGTTATTACTTGGATCAAAAGAACAGACTACAGCTATTGACATATGGTAAGTATCTACTACAGTTTTGCAGAGAGAATCAATATACAGTATTCAGTATATACACTATGCTGTAATCAAGTTTTGTTTCCAGATTTTTTTACTAATAGAAGCTGGAATGAAAACGTTTTCTTCAATTTCAAATATATATTATAGATAACTTTGGAACTTAGTAGAAGTCAAGCTGTCAAAGGTCATTATGTTACGTATAACTACCCTGTCAGTTCAGTTTCAGTATACACACACACACACACACACACACACACAGAGTTAAAGATAAGACAGGCTTTGAAAATTACTGTACCACCAGAACTGAATGTCTGAATCAGATGAACAGAATATTTGCATCAGTCTGTAGAGGACACCATCCAGTATGTAGTCATGACTACAGGATGTATCATTTGTGAATTACACCAGCGCTATGTCTTAATCAGTCATATAGAATATGTCACCTTATCGTACTTTTTGTTCATTTATTGCCATGACTACGGGATGTATTGTTGATGAATCTGTCTAAATCTGTCACCTTCCTTACTGTTTACTTGTGTTGCCAGGGCTGCAGGGTGTATTGTTGGTGAACTACTAGCACACAAACCCTTGATGCCAGGCAGATCAGAAATACAACAAATTGACATGATTGTAGAATTACTAGGAACTCCAAATGACAGCATCTGGCCTGTAAGTAGTAGTGATTTCAAATATTTATTTCACTATTGAAATTTGAATATTGTTGCTATAGATTCAAATAATATCATTTTTATTGAATTGAATTGAATTGAATTGAAATTTATTTCATCAGATAACAAAAAACAAAACAATAAATAAATAAATAAATAATACATTACACTTTCAAACAAATTGGACAAAAGGAAATATACATGTGTTATCTAATGTGTTATTTATGGAGACATAGTGACACTGACAGTGTCATCTTGTTTTTCTTTGCAGGGTTTCTCTAAACTACCATTGTTAGAATCATTCAACTTAAAGAAACAGCCATACAACAATCTGAAACACAAGTTTCCGTGGTTAACTGAAGCTGGACTTAGATTGCTCAATTTTCTGTTTGTGTTTGACCCAAAGAAAAGGTGAATATTTCTACATCTTCAAACACTTTTCTTTCGTCAACTGTCCATTACCTCAAAATCAGCAATGTGTATTTCAAATCAGACCTCGAAGTGTTTGTTTGGTTGTGTTCATTTACTCTTACTTCATCATGATGTCATTGTCTCTATGTACTTTGTACTATTTTTATAGTGACTTACAACATGACTCACCATGACAACTAATTATGATTCATTTATTATCAGGGCTACAGCTGAAGACTGTTTGGAAAGTTCCTACTTCAAAGAACAACCATTCCGTAAGTTTAATGTGAAATGGCCTACAATCCGCATGGTGTAATATGCAACAACCAGTTGATATGGTCCAATGTATATACAGAACAGCCATGTGATAAAGCCCAATATTCATTTAATATATGGAATAGCCATGTGATAAAGCCCAACATCTATTTGATATACAGAACAGCCATGTGATACAACCCAAAGACCATGTTATACCACAGTAGTCATTTGATCAACCCTGATACTGACCCTATCTGATATGTTGGTTGAGGCATGAAAATTCAGTGTTCTTGTAAAGTACAAAGAATGGTGCAACTTTTCAATTTGTTGAAAGTGCTGTTCAATAGAGATTTTCACCCTTTCTCATGTTGTATGCTAGGGTAGTATGTTTTCTCTTTCCATTTGATAAAATACAATATTATCCACATCTGTCCAGCAAGGCAACATACACAAGAATTTATTTTCAGATATGATATTTTTGTGGCATGTTTTCTTTTGACAGCCTCAGACCCTGAGTTGATGCCAACATTTCCAGAACATAGAAACAAAAGAAAATCTACAACATCAGCTAAAGAAGCAAGGTTAGTAAATCTTATCTCTTTATAGAGTTGATTTGAAAATACACCCAACATTTCTCTCCCATTCCCTCTTCTCCCTGTCCTCAGACAATTAGTTGTCTGAGACCTGCCTAGTGTTTTCTTCTCTCTTGCTTTCTTTGTCTAGTTTTCATTCCCCCTCCTCCTCCCTCTCAAGCTCTCTTCTCTTAATACTTGACTCACTCGCTCCTTCATATTGTCTCCTCTATTTTGACCCCCTCACTCACACACACCCATCCATCTACACCCCTCCCACACACATACACCCATCCATCCACACCTATCCATCCACACACACCCATCCATCCACACCCATCCACACTCATCCATCCATCCACACACACCCATCCATCCACACCCCTACACCCCCCACACACACCCATCCATCCACACCCCTACAACCTCCCCCCCCCCCCCCCCCACACACACACACACCCATCCATCCACACACACTGTTGTCTGTATCTAACTTTGTCTCGCTCCTCCTAGGTCATCTCAATATCAAGAGTTGGATTTTGGTGGGTTTGGTACACAAGCATGGAAAAAGAAGAAATAAAATATCTCGCTTTGATCTGTGTAAATAAAACTATGCTGCATATCTACTTGACTCAATCTCAATGTTCAACCATGCTGCAACAGCTCTGTACATATTATCTATTCCATACATTTCAACTACTGTGTACTTTATTCATATGGCAAACATACTAAACATGAAACTTTTTTTGTAAATAAATAAATAAATAAATACATAAATACAAACAAGTTTGTGTGTTATTAAAGTCTTTATTATAGTCCATACGATACGTACACTTTACAATGCAGTGAAAATTTTGAATAGAGTTCAAACAGTGTCAACATTTACACACACGTATGTATTGATGGATGGCTAGCTTTACTAATACCACACATACAACAACTGATGTAGAGTGGGAAATATTAATTGTGCTCATTTGGACGGCAATTCAACATTTAAATGTGAAGTTACAATGTATGCTGTACTATAAATGGTAACACTATGCAGACAGCTACTGTATTACAAATACGCTGTATGGTAGAATACAGTCACTGTATTACAGATATACTGTATGGTAGAATACAGTCACTATATTACAGATACAATACTGTACAATACATACAGTCACTGTATTACAGATATACTATGGTAGAATACAGTCACTGTATTACAGATACACTGGTGGAATACAGTCACTGTATTACAGACACACTATGATAGAATACAGCCAACATATTACAATAAACTATTGTAGAATACAGTCACTATATTACAAACACAATATTGTAGAGTACATAGTCACTGTATTACAGAAACACTATGGTAGAATACAGTCACTGTATCACAGATCATACACTGCATGGTAGAATACATCCACTGTATTACAAATACACTAAAAATTGTAGAAAACAGCCACTGTATTTCAAATGCCCTTTACAACAGAATGCACCCACTTACAAATAGAATATACCATAGAATACAGCTACTGTATTGCAAATACACTCAGTTGTAGGATACAGCCAGAGTCACACAAACAAACAAACACACTGTATTGTAGAATACAGACATTGTATTACAAATACAAGCATTGTAGAATACAGCCCCTGTATACCAGTCATAGTAAAGAATACACTTTGTTTCCAAGTCATAAAGCCCAATCATAGGACACATGGCACTATATATATACACACAATAATTTGACAATTGGTGAGTTCTCATTTAAAATAAAGTTCTCACAGATAACTCGGTCTGATGATCGTTGAATCAAGACACAAAATAATGTATTTATGTCTACTTTTTTCATAATTACAATATTATAAAAATTTAAAAGACGAAAGATAGCAGAAAAAAGACTGACACACCAGAAAAATAGTACACACACAGAAAGGCCATGTTATCACTGTAAGTTATAATAAATACAAAGCAAATGCACTGTAGGGATATCTGTCACAATTAAAAGTAGATAAACCACCGACAGAAAACAGCTAATCTTATTAATCGTTTGATATTACTTTTTTTAAATAGTTGTGCATATTTAAAAGAGGAACCCAGGATTCTGAATTTGGTATGGCAAGAGACAAACTCCTCGGTTTTGTTGGTATCCCAAACATTATTTTATTTTAATAATTGTAGCAGAAGACTGACTAGAAGTAAGAACAATGCTCTACAATAGAAATATACCGTAGATACAACCAGCGAAAAATTACTGGTGTGTTCGCCTGCCTGCTCGTGGTAAGCAGGATATGAGACAAGTTTCATGCAAAGACGTAGAATATAATTAGCTTTGATAAACCTATCAAAATATAAACGTCACAGGAGTCAGGAGCCGCTAACTCTGTTTACTGGTAGAATGCTACATGGTAAAACAGTTAAGTACAACTGTTAGTGTTACATTATAACTTCCACATATATAAACAAACAGATAAAAACATTGCCTGGATCTACATCATAGGCACCTGTGTTATTTATGTATCAGTTGTATTGTTTTTACCTGTAATTTTGTCATTGCATGAAATCTTTCTGTAGCTCACTTCATTCAAGCAGACACACTGTTGTTTTTTCGCGGGTTGTATCAGACTTAGATGACTTTTATCACAGATAAGTTTGTTTTCACCACAGCACTCTGTCCTGTACAAACATTTAGAGAGTGAACTGAAAGTGATGTGCCGTGACTCCACAGTCGAGAATGCCAGGAACGCTTATGTCATATTCGTGGCAATAAAAAATGTGACCGTATAGAAAGTCCAGAACTTGCAACGAAATGAATGATCTTTAATAAAATATTTGAACAGAAAATACTACATAAGAATATTTCAGTTGTGAAACCTTTAAAGTTGAAGGGGTATTTAAAAACCTAGTCCATAATATAATACAGTCAACCAGACAGATGGATGGATGGCAAAGTATTTCAACATGACAACTTAAGAACAAAACAAAACAAAATAAACTTAAAGAAAACTTACTGAAAGCTATTTTTGAAGTAAATCTTTTCAGAAACTAGTCATAAAATAACTTTTATAGTTTTTTTTAAAATTAAGAATATTAATATTATATTACATGTTTGTAACAGGTGTCATAAATAAATCAATGTGCATAGAATAAAATAAATACCTACATTTTTATTTATAATAAGTACATCATTCAGTACAAAACAAAACATGACATCATTATGCAGAATACTAGCATTTACAGTGTTACATCAAAAAAATACTTTGAAAATGCACTTAATTTGATATTGCCATTGTAATATTAGTTTTTGGAATAAAACTTGAATTTAGACTGTATGATAAATTGTGTCATTCCAACCTCGGCGCCATTTTGTTTTTGAGAGGGGTAAACTGAGAGGTGGTGTATGCTGACACTGGGTCATCATGTGACCTAGGAGTTCATGTGAGACTGTAGATACCCAATAGCTGCCATCTTGGATTTGCCATATTAAACTATGTATATGCCATTTGCATGTAAAACTATATATATACATGTATGTACGTTCCCACAATTCTTTATGGTTAATCGTCAGATCGTCTCCACCAATGAAAGAGCAGATGGTGATTATTAGTTACCTGCATATTGTATGCGACACGATGTAAGAACCAGCAATAATGGCGAAGATGCTCCAACTATCTCACAGACTACCATGAAGTCTAATGTATGTTTCGTGACATTGATAATTAAAATCAATATTGAAATAAAGCATCTTCTTTGGATTTTACACTTTTAAAACAGAAAATAAAAAGGATGAACTTGGTTTGGATTATTTTTTTTTACTCATCAAATAGTAATGCATATAAATTATGGATTTGGAATTTATTTAAGGGAAATTAAATTACATTAGAAAGAAAGTCAAACATTTCAAGTTTACGTGAATTAAAAAAACAAGAGTGCTTTTAAATACATCAAGTTTTGGACACTTTTACTAATGTAAGGTCAAGCGTTCTGTAACATCAGTAGTAATTTGTGTTTCCTTGGAAACAGAATTCAAAAGAATATGGATAACATATATTTTACTAGGAAATCTTACAATTTTATATCATTCTGTATTTCTAATGAACGATACTATCACACTGTACACTTTACATGTTTACTGTACCCACTTGTTACATCATCATATCAAGGAAAACAACACCAATACAACTTTACAAATCACAAAGTGTAGGTATAAACGTTCAGTACTAAGTACTATGGCCTAATGTTGCAAATCACCAAGTTCATGTACAAACGTCCAGCACTAAGTATCTCATTTTACAAATCACAAAATATATGTATAAACGTCCAGTACTAAGTACCTCATGTTACAACTCACAAAGTGTACACACAAACATCCAGCACTAATTTTCTCAATTTAATTACAAATCACAAAGTTTATGTACAAACGTCCACTACTAAGTATCTCATTTTGAACATTTCCGCCTATCATCAGTACACAAAGAGTGAAATGAAAATAACATTAATCAGGGTACTTTGTCAAATCATGATTTTATTTCATGGTCTTTTCTCTTTATGTTACTATATGGACAGTAACACCACAATATGCCTAACACCCTAGAGTTCAAGTACACCAATATCTACCTAGTTCAGTGACTTTGCTAGAAAGCTTGACAAAACTGTAGGCTGTAAATATTGCAATAGTTGATTTTCTGGTTCCAAGATGCATTGCACTAGAGGATGACACTTAAGATGTTACATTTAGTCATGTTTTTGTCTTGATTACGTTTGAAATAACATTTTCATCAGGAAATGATGGAAAGACATGTTGCCCTCTTTGATTATGAGTGATTTTATAGAACAAAGACTAAACACCATCAATGACAGAGAGAGATTTTACGGATGAACACAGGGTACTGTCATGTGACAACCATCCCCCTGAGTAGCGTGTGCAAACCCCTCAGCATGTACACAATACATGGCATTGTATGGAGAGACATGCAAAGCATCTTGAAACTGGCAACAGGTCTATTATAATTTATAGTGAACATTACAAGTCTACTGGCTAATAGTAATATTCACGTTTCTAAACCAAACTTTGTACATGTTTCCACAACTACACATTGTGTGCCAACAAACATAGACACTACCTAACAGGTTTTGTGACAAACAATGGCATATAATATACATTCAAGTTTTACAATTTATTAGTTTGTCTACATCTGACCTTTGAATTCGTGGCTAAATCACTTTTACATTTATACATATCACAGTCTGTCTTTATGCTTATCAACAGACTGACCTGTACGTGATAACCACAAGGTGTTCAGACAGTATCAAGCAGAAGCTGAAGTCTGTCATGTACATAATGTGTGCAGATTAGAATATATTACACAGAAAGTGTCTATGATTTTAAAAAGTACAGCATTAATTTTTTTTCTTTTTACAAATTTGAACTTGTTAGCACAGTCAGATTACAAATGTAAGTACACTGTATATATTAAGTACATTGTTGCAGCTAAGTAACTTGGCAAGATAACCAAACGAATCTGTTTTCTATATTCTACATAAGGTCTGCTTTAGAAATCTGTTTTTTGTGTGGTCCCCCCACCTCCTCCCCAGTACCCTGTAACTCACTGATTAGTCAGTAATGGTTATATTGGTCCATTTTTGAAATCTTGTATAGAGAGTAAACACATGGCATTGTTAGCCAACACTTTAATTATCTAAGTTCTATCTACACTGACTAATCAACAAATCCACTACATGTATACCCTGGAGCAGCAATGCAATGACCATCTCAGCTACATGACAAAGTGCATCATGGGATACCTCAGAGGTTAAAGGTCAGTCTGACCTACCTTGTGGATTTCCCATCAATATAAGCATTACCCGTGAAAAATAACTAATTTTGGAATTCACTTTTCAAGTGACAACAATAATTAAAGCACCAAATATGAAAATAAGTACATTTTAGTCACTTCACTGCCACAACTATAACATTTACATATTTTAGGTATATTAAAACAATCAGGTAATACTTTCACTTTGGTCTTTTGCTTGGGAAGAAAATAAATTGTTTAAAAATCTTTATAAAGATTGCACAGTGCAAAATATATATGAATACTTACACTATGAGCTTGAATATTGCATTCTATCAGTCACAGCACTACAACAATACATGACTGTGTAAGTTTGATCATCATGGATAAATAATACTCTTTGCATTGGACAAATCAGCCATGGTATATAGTATACATAAAGACTTGGACGGCCACTTGTGACAAATACAGTGTTCACCAAAAAGTACAAAACACAGTAAAACTTAGTTTGAATATCACTTCCAAAAGTACAAAACAATAATTCGGGTAAAGTTTGACATCATATACATGCAAGTAAACATGAGTTTGACCATCTACACATATAATGTAGGTATTAAAGATGTAGTTGTAGCAATTGTAACTTGGTAACTATACAGTCTCTATCATTTACATTGTTCAAGTACCGATAATATAATTATACAATGATGTATGTACACACACATCCATAATTACTTGAAGTAAAACATCTGAAGAATGAAAGAATGTAGTAATGAAGGAATGAATAATTGAATAAAAGAGAGCCATGTACAAACTGGGATGGCTGTTCCCTCTTTTATCCTGGTAGGTTTTTATGTTTTGTTGACTATAGAAACATCTTGTTCATCTGCTGGGTGACTTGGTATGTTCATCTGCTGAGTGAGTTACCCGTCATGCTTTATCCAGCAAACTGTTGATTAGTTTTCTTTCACTTTCACCACTTTTCACCAACTCGTCATGAAAGGCACTGTGCTTCCCTACAAATAACAACATCGTTCACTTCCAAATAAAATCAACAATTACATATACTGCAAATTTGTACAAACGTTTTTTAAAACTGTCTTACAAATTTCTCGTTCAAATTTTCAGAACCAGTATTACGTATTACACAGGAATGTCACTGATGACAAACACTATCATACAAAGGGTGTCAAACCCCTGAACATCAGTATTAATGCAGTACAAAAAATGGCTTGAATCTTCTTAACATTTGATTTATAGGTGTGTTATTAGTATACCCCATGAATTGACAGATAAGGTCAAAGGTCATACTTTTTGACAAGTCAAGCTATTATTAGGCACCAAATATAATCCTATCAATCCTAGCACACATTGTAGTTGTAAAGAACACGTCCTTTGGGTTGCTATGTTGCTATCCAAATATATGGTCACCCTGTGACCCCTTCTGACATCAGTTCTACAGTGCTACAAAGCCAAAACCTATTAGAGTAATCCCACCAACCCATCTGTGGTCACAGTATTTCATTCATATCTACAGTACCCATTTCTGTTACACATCACCATTCCTACAAGGTAACAATACCTACACCTGTATCTATGGTATTACATCTTAATCCGTATCTGGGGGGTCATCATGTCTTTATTTATATCAAATGTCATTTCTACAATTACAACTGTACACTTTAAAGTGTACATGCAAAGGTACATACTTTTTTTCGTAATTATGTTTATTTTGCCATAAAAATAAATGAAATTGCATTCATACCTCTAAATATTGCGCGCATTGGCAAGAAAGTCGCAAAAATACTTGCCCCCTTAATCCCCTGTGCTTCGACTAACTTCGGCACCGCAACCAGCTCACAAAAGGTGTCGAGGTCCCACGTGTTACAAAAGCCTTCTAAGCCTTTGTGTAATGTTTACTTATGAATTACTAATTACGATTGCATTATAGTATTATCTGTAACTGTACATATTGTGGTGTACCAGTTTAGTCTTCCGACAACAATGGTTCCTTGGTGTTTTGTCGGCAGCACCCGCAGTGAAACATCACCCTACACATATTTCCGAGTGATATAACTGAGTAGGTAATAATGGGTGAAGGCAGTTGAAATCACGTAAAAACTGGACAGTGACGCCATACAGTGAAAGTCGGTAAATGTTACCGGGGCCGGGGTTCTCCACGCCACCGGTGTAGCCATGATCAAAGCGAAAAAAGGAAGACAAATAAAATAATTTGAAATGATGTTTTCAAGAAAGCAAGTTAGCTTCATAAAATATTTTCATTACGATAGCATTTGTTTTTAAACAATGCGTAGTCCGATTGTATGTTTTGATTTCCATGTTGCTGGGAGTCGATCGTTTTCATTGTGATACATCACATACATCGTCGGAATCATATCAAAGTAAAAAGACGCAACGCTCATTATAATGTTGCTATTTTTGTTTCCATTGTTTTGTCTACATGAACAATTACCGTGTCATGCCAATCACATGTCAAAAGTGGATGGACACAGCAAAGCACAGTCAGCACTAAGCTTCACGCTCCCAGGTCAAATAACTTCCACAACGTAAGACATGTCTATCCATAAAAAACTCAAACAAAAATGGTCGGAGACAATACACAATACACCACAGTACGGCCGGCTTCAGTGAACATGGGCCGTGCTTTGAAAGAAGATGAAACCACTTCATGTCACTGTGTGGATGGTAATGAACGCAGTAAAAATGAAATAAAGTACGTGTACACATAGCTTTCAAGAGGGACGGTTATCCAACAAAACGTTCTGCTCTAACGAATTTGTGGGTCTACTTTCGCGAAGATTTTGAATGGTCATAGATTGAATGTACTGTTACAACACGCTACATTTGAACAACTTGAGAGAATATTATGGGGAACTCTTGAAGCCATTCTCATTCTCTGTATGTTTGATGGGTATGGAAATATTACATAATTTTCGTTTCGATTACATTGTCTGCAGGAGCTGTTTTCCACCCATTGAATAGTTATGTCAACAAAGGACGCTGATAACAGCATCCACTTTATGTAAACAACACGGCTTCACTAGGACATACTCATTCACTACCAGAGGAACTATCGTTACTGCTAGCGGTCGGTTCGAATGAATTTGGCTAAATCACACCATCAGATGTTAATGCTGGAGTGTATTGCTCAACGCTTGAGGAATCTGATCAATATTCAACGTCGGGTTCTGGCGAAAACGGGTTTTGAAGTTGACCTTCTGGTTCGACCATAATGGCTTTGCATGTAAAGATACACTGACGAATGCGTTTGTGTTCCCGAAGTGACGTCATAAAGTTCCAAATCCTGTCCTATCCATATGCAAATGAGAGGTACTTACCTGAAGGTGCTCTGTGGCTGAGCCAAGAGTGCCTCATTTTTCGCGCAATTTCTCGTGTTAGAATGCTATTGTACTATTACAAACCCGATTTCCTTTATTTTTATGGCAAAATAAACATAATTACGAAAAAAAGTATGTACCTTTGCATGTACACTTTAAGACTAGGCTTACCTCCTTGTGGTACATATGAGTATATAATTTGAAGTTTGTGGAGAAACTCTGCAAATATTCCTGTCAAAGCTGTCTGATCCTGTATATTCATTAAACATAGAAATCAAGTTGTTAAGAAAGATACCATCAATGACAACGGTATGTAGGATTCAAATGTAGACAACATAAGAAACTAGACTTGATGATTTGTATGTGATGTCTGAATGCACTTATTTGATGACAACATTGAAACAAGAGTCAACATATAAGAAAATGAAACCCACTGTTACTCACAACTTGACCATAATCGAGTCTTAATCATGACCAGTTTTGACAGACTGTACTGTATAATTGAACAATACAAAACTATTAAAATAACCCCTTACTCATCTTCCCAGCTATCCCAGTATTATCCTAATCCCTTCCTCATCCCAATACAAAAACTGCATATACTAACCTCTTCCTCATCTTCCCAGCTATCCCAGTATTATCCTAATCCCTTCCTCATCCCAATACAAAAACTGCATATACTAACCTCTTCCTCACCTTCCCAGCTATCCCAGTATTATCCTAATCCCTTCCTCATCCCAATACAAAAACTGCATATACTAACCTCTTTCTCATCTTTCCAGCTATCCCAGTATTATCCTAATCCCTTCCTCATCCCAATACAAAAACTGCATATACTAACCTCTTTCTCATCTTTCCAGCTATCCCAGTATTATCCTAATCCCTTCCTCATCCCAATACAAAAACTGCATATACTAACCTCTTTCTCATCTTTCCAGCTATCCCAGTATTATCCTAATCCCTTCCTCATCCCAATACAAAAACTGCATATACTAACCTCTTTCTCATCTTTCCAGCTATCCCAGTATTATCCTAATCCCTTCCTCATCCCAATACAAAAACTGCATATACTAACCTCTTTCTCATCTTTCCAGCTATCCCAGTATTATCCTAATCCCTTCCTCATCCCAATACAAAAACTGCATATACTAACCTCTTTCTCATCTTTCCAGCTATCCCAGTATTATCCTAATCCCTTCCTCATCCCAATACAAAAACTGCATATACTAACCTCTTTCTCATCTTTCCAGCTATCCCAGTATTATCCTAATCCCTTCCTCATCCCAGTACAAAAACTGCATATACTAACCTCTTTCTCACCTTCCCAGCTATCCCAGTATTATCCTAATCCCTTCCTCATCCCAATACAAAAACTGCATATACTAACCTCTTCCTCATCTTCCCAGCTATCCCAGTATTATCCTAATCCCTTCCTCATCCCAATACAAAAACTGCATATACTAACCTCTTTCTCACCTTCCCAGCTATCCCAGTATTATCCTAATCCCTTCCTCATCCCAATACAAAAACTGCATATACTAACCTCTTCCTCATCTTCCCAGCTATCCCAGTATTATCCTAATCCCTTCCTCATCCCAGTACAAAAACTACATATACTAACCTCTTCCTCATCTTTCCAGCTATCCCAGTATTATCCTAATCCCTTCCTCATCCCAGTACAAAAACTACATATACTAACCTCTTCCTCATCTTCCCAGCTATCCCAGTACAAAAACTACATAAACTAACCTCTTCCTCATCTTCCCAGCTATCCCAGTATTATCCTAATCCCTTCCTCATCCCAGTACAAAAACTACATATACTAACCTCTTCCTCATCTTCCCAGCTATCCCAGTACAAAAACTACATATACTAACCTCCTCCTCATCTTCCCAGCTATCCCAGTCAGATCCCGACTCGGACTCACTATCCCCTATAGCTGGTGATATAACACGTCCTTCTGGTGTAGCACTCCTTCTACCTGGAGTCTGACTGCTACTGTTACTAGTATTTAACACCAGGGATTCTTGAATGACTTGGTCTGTAAAATCAGTAAATGTCAACAATGACATTAGAATTATAATATGAATATTGCCTTCTTTCTAATTTGTTATATACCACAATCTCAAAACAAAAGACACAGAAATATCTAAAAAGAACTTATGTTACATACAGCATGAGGAGTCCATTTCTTTAAGAAAGACAATAATGTTATATTATTCTTTGCCAAGAAGTAAACTTGTTTGACCCGGTTGTATAGCTCTCTAAACTGAGGTATAACCTCCCTCCCTCTCTCTGTCTCTGTCTCTGTCTCTGTCTCTGTCTCTGTCTCTGTCTCTGTCTCTCTGTCTCTCTCTCTCTGTCTCTCTCTCTCTCTGTCTCTCTCTCTGTCTCTCTCTCTCTGTCTCTCTCTCTCTCTCTCTCTCTCTCTCTCTCTGTCTCTCTCTCTCTGTCTCTCTCTCTCTCTCTCTCTCTCTCTCTCTCTCTCTCTCTCTCTCTCTCTCTCTCTCTCTCTCTCTCTCTCTCTCTCTCTCTCTCTCTCTCTCTCTCTCTCTCTCTCTCTCTCTCTCTCTCTCTCTCTCTCTCTCTCTCTCTCTCTCTCTCTCTCATTTTACAGTGATAGATATATTTTTGCTATGAAACTTTGTAAATTCAAAACACATAAATCTCACAACCAAAAATGTTTATCAGCATATTAACCTATGTATTATAAATCTCAAATGAATTAATGAGATACATGTGTTGTCAGTGGTCTCTGTGGTTAGCACATTTATCTACTACCAATGCAGACTTTGTTTTAACCAAGGACCTGACATGAAGGGTAAATGTTTCAACCCACCAATACATAGGTGTTCAAACAAATGTCTGAAAGTAAGACGAATGTTATTTATTGTGGACAGGCCCAACAGTAGTGATTTCCTGAGTGCAATATCCCCCCCTTTCATGTTTTCATCCTCAAACTCCTGAACAGCATGCAATCCATTGCATGCAGCCTCTATAATAGTATAAATGTATAGGATAAAATCCTTCACATAGCAACTGCTATTCTACCAGATCCCTGATTATTCATCGTATGCACATTTTCAATAAATACATATTGCATGGGTGACTGAAATAAGTATCAGATTATAATTTTCATAAAACTGAGTATTAAAAAAATAAAATTTAAAATTGCATTATTGAAATACTCAGTAGGTTATAATATTCCAAACTGACAAAGTAGAATTGAACAATGATCAGTCTAGTGTACCAACACCTACCATGTTCTTTGTCCTCATCATCTGAAACATCCTCGGCTGCTTCTACAGGACTTGTAGGTATATCATTAGACATTAGAACTAGATTACTACTATTAACACCATAGGCTTCACTGTCTGTACGGACTGGCGACGGATCACCTCCCAAGGCAAAAAACTACAAACAATACACAAATAAATACAATTTATTTTATATATCACATGAATTCATTGATATTTTAAAGGCAAATTTAGAAGACAAATGAATTCTGCAAGTATATGAGAATCTAAGCATTACTTTGTTTATGTTAAAAGTTTGACTTACCAAATCAAGCCGTGCTGTGATGACTTCAAATATCCTACATAGATGTCCAGTTCCATCAACATATGAACACATCATGACAAACAGATCTAGTAACTGACGTACAACAGATAATTCCAAATTCTGCAAGAGAGAGAGAGAAAGTGTGTGTTGTCATTTTAATCAGCTGTCCAGTTGAATCAATATATCAACATACACACACGTACACATACACACGCCTTAAGTGTGATCAGACTGCACATTTCATCCATGGTGAGGCTCACTTTAAGTGTGATTAGATTAATACACATTTCAACCATGGTGACACTCACCTTAAGTGTGATCAGATTGCACATTTCAACCATGGTAGTAAGACTCACCTTCAGTGTGATCAGAGTGCACATTTCAACCATGGTAGTAAGACTCACCTTAAGTGTGATCAGATTGCACATTTCAACCATGGTGAGACTCACCTTAAGTGTGATCAGATTGCACTTTCAACCATGGTGAGACTCACCTTAAGTGTGATCAGATTGCACAATTCAACCATGGTGAGACTCACCTTAAGTGTGATCAGATTGCACATTTCAACCATGGCAGTAAGACTCACCTTAAGTGTGATCAGATTGCACATTTCAACCATGGTAGTAAGACTCACCTTAAGTGTGATCAGACTGCACATTTCAACCATGGTGAGACTCACCTTAAGTGTGATCAGATTGCACTTTCAACCATGGTGAGACTCACCTTAAGTGTGATCAGATTGCACTTTCAACCATGGTGAGACTCACCTTAAGAGTGATCAGATTGCACATTTCAACCATGGCAGTAAGACTCACCTTAAGTGTGATCAGATTGCACATTTCAACCATGGTAGTAAGACTCACCTTAAGTGTGATCAGATTGCACTTTCAACCATGGTGAGACTCACCTTAAGAGTGATCAGATTGCACATTTCAACCATGGTGAGACTCACCTTAAGTGTGATCAGATTGCACAATTCAACCATGGTGAGACTCACCTTAAGTGTGATCAGATTGCACTTTCAACCATGGTGAGACTCACCTTAAGAGTGATCAGATTGCACATTTCAACCATGGCAGTAAGACTCACCTTAAGTGTGATCAGATTGCACATTTCAACCATGGTAGTAAGACTCACCTTAAGTGTGATCAGATTGCACTTTCAACCATGGTGAAACTCACCTTAAGTGTGATCAGATTGCACTTTCAACCATGGTGAAACTCACCTTAAGTGTGATCAGATTGCACTTTCAACCATGGTGAGACTCACCTTAAGAGTGATCAGATTGCACATTTCAACCATGGTGAGACTCACCTTAAGTGTGATCAGATTGCACTTTCAACCATGGTGAGACTCACCTTAAGTGTGATCAGATTGCACATTTCAACCATGGTGAGACTCACCTTAAGAGTGATCAGATTGCACATTTCAACCATGGCAGTAAGACTCACCTTAAGTGTGATCAGATTGCACATTTCAACCATGGTGAAACTCAACTTAATAAGTGTGATCAGATTGCACATTTCAACCATGGCAGTAAGACTCACCTTAAGTGTGATCAGAGTGCACATTTCAACCATGGTAGTAAGACTCACCTTAAGTGTGATCAGATTGCACATTTCAACCATGGTAGTAAGACTCACCTTAAGTGTGATCAGATTGCACTTTCAACCATGGTGAGACTCACCTTAAGAGTGATCAGATTGCACATTTCAACCATGGTAGTAAGACTCACCTTAAGTGTGATCAGATTGCACTTTCAACCATGGTGAGACTCACCTTAAGTGTGATCAGATTGCACATTTCAACCATGGTGACACTCACCTTAAGAGTGATCAGATTGCACATTTCAACCATGGTGAGACTCACCTTAAGTGTGATCAGATTGCACATTTCAACCATGGTAGTAAGACTCACCTTAAGTGTGATCAGATTGCACATTTCAACCATGGCAAGGTTATAGGACTTGGCCATCTCACCAGTTGGCTTAACCTGGCACTCTTTATGTAAATATTCACTTGTCATGTGCAATATACAATGAATTCTGAGAAAGAAAGAAGACATACAAACATTTGATTCATTTGATGTCAGATTTATGTATGGAGAATATCAAGGCAATACTACACATCTTGTGTGTAATAATACATTCAACATACAGTTTCTATAACAAAGTGTACAACTTATGGGGTTATTACACGGCTTTGACAAGGTGATGTTTTGACAACATGCGGGGTTATTACATGGCTTTGACATGGTGACGTGTTGACAACATACTGGGTTATTACATGGCTTTGACATTAGGTGACATGTTGACAACATATTGGGTTATTACATGGCTTTGCCAAGGTGATGTTGACCATAGATGACATAGATAGAATATACTAATGGACTTGTAGCAGTACATTACAAAGTACTAAACTTGAAATATTAAATTGCCACAATAAATGCTTAATGCTGATTTCAGCATTGGTATAAATGGCAGTGTTTAAATTCTTGCCTAAAATGACTTTTCATTATGACTTACGCTTCTAGCAGAGCTCTGTACATATCACTAATTTCACTGTAATAACCAATATGATAGACTACGATGGGTAGGACACTAATTGCACGTTCAATATCACAACTTCTGAGGAAATGTGGCAGCCATGGATGGCACTCTGTTACTGCATACTTCTCCATCAATTCTGGATACCCAGTTCTGATTTCATCCCTCACACAGCAACTGTACAGGAAATTATTCATTGTTAACATCAGGGAATATTATAATTCTTTGGGTGTTGCATCCAGAAATATACATTGTTAATGAAGTAATGACAAAACATTCTCAATAGGCTTTAGGGACCAATTTCCTTGAAAATCACACTTCTTCAAATTTCTCTAAACTTTGCCATATGAAAGCTTGTTCCTGGTCCTTTTGAAATAATGAAAGAAATCTGTGGGTTCACATCTTATTTTCAAGGAAATCATCACTCTTTTATTTTCCCATAGAACTGATACAGTATTTGGTGGCCATATTGGATTGGTGGCCATATTGGATTCTAAAATGACTAAATTTTGATAATATTTTGACCTCTATTTCAAAAATTTGCATGTGACCCCTGATTTTTTTTCTTGATTTTAACTGAGAATGGGTTGAAGTTTTCTTGAACAAAGTAATAGTAAGAGTTTTATGATTTTCATTTCAGAGGCATATACGACATTAAGCAAATGCTCATGGTTGTTTGTATATATGAATTATTCTGAGCTGTGTTTTTCTCAAATAATACCAATGTATCTTTATGTACTGGTGTATTGGTACAATGTCTGTAGTTGTTATGATGTATAAATGTTAGATACTGTATTTGCCAACATACTTGAGAAAACCTTCTAGTGGTGTTTGTAGTGGTTGTATATCCACTCCTGATTTCAATTCTTCTGCCAGTGAATGATGTCGATGTGCATGGACAAATAGTTTCTGGAATAGATTCACTACAGTCATCTCCTCAAAAGATTTCTGACAAGAGAACATCAAACATCAACAATGAAAATACAAATTTGAAAGTTACATTAAAGGTTAGGGCTTCAATCCTAGGTTCTCACTTCAGTGTTACCTTATAAAGCAATAAGGAGTACACAAGATTATTATTCTGTTCTGGGCCAACTTTTTCTAAAGCTCTGCAATACAACTGTTTTAACATCTATATGTTAATTGTACTCCTAACTGGGTCATCAGGAATATCAAGTATATGATGGAAATAGCATGCATCAAAGGGAGATTTAGGAATGGACATGCAAGATAATGTACATGTATTCATCAATTATACAATGCATCACATAATTATGATAATGTAAGTAATTCATTCATTCATTCATTCATTCATTCATTCATTCAAAGCAAAGCAATAACACTGGAAATCAAAGATTCTAGTTTAGATGAGTACTCAAAGTCCACTTTCTGTTTTTTTATCACACAAAACTGTTTGTACATTTATTGGACATTTTATGGTGTCTTTATAGTCTGGTTGTGTATAGCATCATGTACCTTATTTTTGCAAAGGTCAGCAAATAAAGGTCAAGATGAGGTCAGACTACGGTTAAGTACGATGGCATCCTTGAAGTCACAGTAGTTTTTTGGGCGCAGGCTATCATATTTTTTTCTATCTTAGTTGTACATACTTCACTTGTATTTTGGCTACATACCCTTTTCCTATATTCTAACAAACAACACTCATTATCATTCACAGCACACACACATTTTTTCATTTCCATCAGTGTCATTTCATATGTCAACTCAGGTCTCCTTACCTCTGATGTACAGTGAGGAAAACAGCTGTGAGCTAACATGACTATCTCCATGGCAACCACGGTCAATTTGTCAAAGTTTGGTCGATGGATGATTTGGTGAACAATCCTCATCCATTTTGGTAAACCATCACGAATCACGTCAACTATAGATAATGCAATATCCCGACATGCACCTGGATCCTGGGTAAGAAAACAATGTTGGTGATAATTTGGTGAATTTTTACAATTATTTTTATATCACAAATATAAATTGGCAAAAGAAATCTAATTACTATTATGTTTCCATTAGAATGTAGTGTTAGGTTAGTTTATCACTTGTAATAGTTTGCAAGCATAATTGACTTTCTAGTCTAGTAGTCATATCACAGAATAGTTACACACTGCAACAAAGATTATTTTAAGTCAGAATGCCCCAAGGAACCAATTACCCTAAAAAATCAAAGTTGTCAAAATCTCTCAAACCTTTGTCATATGAAAGCAGTTCTGATTCCTTTTGATGTAACATAAGAAATTTGGCTGTCCACCATCTTGTTTTCACGGAAATCAACAATTTTTTTCTCTATAAGGCGGCCATATTGGATCGATTCTACTAAATTTTGATAACGTTTTGGCCTCTAATTCAAAAATTTGTATGGTCACCTCTGATTTTTTTTCTTGATTTAAACTTGGAATGGGTTTGAGTTTTCTTGAACAAAGTAATTAATTTTTTTTATATTTCCAATGCACATGTTAAAAGCAGAAAGTGATACCATAATTAGTAATTATCAAAGTTAGTAAACAATAGAGTATTAACAGCAATAATACTCTGTCAACACATCACACCTTATTAAGAGTTTAATACAATGCCAGACTGTTTTGTTCAACAGAAAGAATAAAACACATTAAAAAAACAATCATTTATCAATGAAGTTGGATAAATTCAATCATTTTTTCACTGCAAACACATAATATAATACACAAACAAAAACCAATATTTACATTTAATGTCTACAAAATTGTCAGCAAATTAAACAAAATAAAAAAAAAACATATCATCAAATGATAAAAATCAATGTAAAACACATAGAAACAGAAAGTTTTCCCAGAAAGACGAACCAACTGTTACATGGTAAAGATTTCTCAGAGGCTAGCACACTGAGCAGTACCAGTAGAAGTCACGACAGAGATTATACTATAACTCGCTTGAAGAAGATCTACAAAAACTTGCATTTTATGCTAGACTGCATACCTTTACATGTTTCTATCACAATGTCATGCAAAAATGGAAACATGATAAAACATATTAAATATTGAATATTACATCATAACTTTTCAAAATCAAAACAACTGCATGGTATCCATCATAGATGTATCAATTTTTATATAACTCATTTCATATCAGAACCAGGTCATTCTTTGGTAACTGAGTGATTTGATATTACAAACCGTCAACTGTTCTAATTACTGAGTGATTTGATATTACAAACCGTCAACTGTTCTAATTACTGAGTGATTTGATATTACAAACAGTCATCTGTTCTAATTACTGAGTGATTTGATATTACAAACCGTCAACTGTTCTAATTACTGAGTGATTTGATATTACAAACCGTCAACTGTTCTGATTACTGAGTGATTTGATATTACAAACAGTCATCTGTTCTAATTACTGAGTGATTTGATATTAGAATTAGTCAACTGTTCTAATTACTGAGTGATTTGATATTAGAAACATGTCATGTTCTGGCAAATCAGTGATTTGATATTAGAAAGTCACCTGTTTTGATAACCGAATGATTTGATATTATGAACATTCTGTCAACTATTCTGATAACAGCAATTTGATATCATGAACAGTCTACTCTTGGTTAATCAGTGATTTGATATTATGAACAGTCTGTCAACTGTTCTGATAACAGTGATTTGATAATATGAACAGTCTACTCTCTTGGTTAATCAGTGATTTGATACTATGAACAGTCTACCATTTGGGTGAATCAGTGATTTAATATTATGAGCAGTCTGTCAACTGTTCTGATAACAATGATTTGATACCATGAACAGTCTACTATTCTGGTTAATCAGTGATTTGATACTATGAACAGTCTACTCTTGGTTAATCAGTGATTTGATACAATGAACAGTCTGTCAACTATTCTGATAATGATTTGATACTGTGAACAGTCTACTCTTGGTTAATCAGTGATTTGATACTATGAACAGTCTACTATTCTGGTTAATCAGTGATTTTATATGAACTCAATATATTCATCACAGGTTCGCTTTAACGCTGAAAACAAAATTGTTCTTATTTACTGCAACAAAAACATGGTAATCATAACGAGATTGTAAAATATAATATCAAATACTATTAGCTGAAGACAGCATTAAAACCTTATAGTGACCACTGCACAGCTGGAGATCACATCATTTTGAAAGCACTTAAACTCCATAAATGAGCATACCTTCCAGGAAGCAGGAGGCTGTTCCAAGAAATGAACCAACCGCACAGCATGATTGATGGAAAATTTCAACGCAATACAAGCTCCATAGCACATCAAAGTAGTTTCATTCACTAAGTATTTATTCCATAAAACTTTCAGTATCTGCATATCATACCATCGAATACACTCGGTGATTAGAGGTAACGTCTGTGGAGATACAAATCACATTGTACTAAGTCAAATTACATCATTTTTACATCGATATATAAACTTTAAGGTTAATAATGGTGGTATGTCTGTGTTTCACAGCATACTGTCTTCCTGTCTGTACCCAATACTAATAAAGATAAATTGTCTTTCTGTTGATTACACTTAATAATGCATGCTACAGTTTTCTTTTCCATTTCAACAATACTGTACATGAGGCTCCTTTCTTCTGTAAAAAAAACCCACAATTGATCAAAGCTGTGTAAAATTAATATTACTCATCAATTCAGACATTTATGACATTGTGTACTGTACAACTTACATATAGGCCACCTTCCTTTATTTCAAAACATTATCTAGGATTAAATACTTTAAAACTTTATGATATAGTGAACTGCATAAAGACCATAGATGTTGGAGAGAGAGATAAGACTTTTATGCTGACCAATCCTTCTTAATTTCAACATGTTTCAGCCAAAAATTTCACCTTTTATTTCCTAAGACTTCTCTGTTGGTCCAACCTCCTTAATTCCCATCTATGTCAACCAGGTATGCAATGGTGTACAATATTGTCAGACTTACCTGTTGTCCCATCCTCCTTAATTCCCATCTAGTATCAGCTAGACATTCAATGGTTTCAAACAGTAAGGACTGCAATATTCCAGCCATGGACTCACACTGGACAGAATTAATCCACTCAGGTACAATCACATCCTCTAAACTGGTCCTGAAAAGAGACATTGACAGTGAACTACCTACGACAATGACATGAAAGGCAGACCCACCTATTTTATTAGACAAGAAAAGTTTTTATTAAAGCCTCAGTAAGCACATCAGTATGTCTTTGATATCACTGGTCACCTCATTAGATCACATGACAAACGCTCCCCATCACATGACTATTCAACTATCTACTTTAACAGGATAAAGGCAAGACTTGGCAAAATATCACTGGTCAAATCATCAGATCATATGACAAGTAGCCTTTGTCAGATGACTTATGAAGTATTTACTCATCATGCACTACAAGATGGATCAATGTATAATTTGTTATGAGTATTAACTCAATATCATTGGTCAACTCAATAGATCACATGGTAAACACTCCCAGTCACATGACTTAGATATCTACTTACTCTCTACACGCAGGATAGAGGCAAGACTTGAGTAACTCAATATCACTGGTCATGTCATCTGGTGTTTTCTGGTTTCTGACTGGTGAATGTAAACAGCTGACATCACCTGCTTCTGAAGACTGCAATGAAATTAGTCACTAAATTAATGCATGATGATTTCTATGAAAGAGTCGCTGCATGAAAAGTTTAATAAATACATTCACAGTGGTAACCCTTAGCAAACAGCTTGGGCTTGTTAATTGTTAGGAATTCAAATAACTAAAATTCAAAGGTTTTCCACAATAACTCATTAACAAAAACAGTTTTGGAATTATTATCAGAATTTGAATCAGAAATGGGGTAGACATTAGCATAGGTACCAAAGTCAAAGTCAGTGTTCCCATTAAAATTAGCAAAGTTTTTGTGGTTGTCCTCCCTGCCATGCACATACATATAGTTGTATTTGCTAACACAGTTAACATACTTTACATTCCAATTTATAATCGATTAATGCTTTCATTTTTTATCCAAGAGAATAAAATTGACACCATAATCGGACATTGTAAGATTTGTAGTTACCTATTACATAGTATAATGCATACATAAACTGACTGTAAGTTCTAATTACCTTCAATGCATGTGATTCATCCATTCTCTTTGTCTGATTCAATAAAGACGTTGCAGTAGCGAGGAATTTTAATCTTGGTGATATCTTCTGTTTTTCTTGCTTGGCAAAGTAGGAGTAGTGTTTCTTGATTGGGTTGTGTGTCTGTGGTCCAACCTCCATTAGTGTCATTGCCCTGTACACAGAATAACCAATTTGTGAATCACATGTTAAGAGTAAGCCATTACCAACCACATACTAATCATCATCATCATGTTTAGTATCTCTCAGTAACTATCAATTCATCACAAAAAGTCACATCACATCACCTAGCAACCTTACTCTTATTTGCTTTAATGTCATATTGCTTAGCAACCATGCAATATATTGTTGTCTGTTCCATTTTCAGTGAAAGTGATTCTAATTATAGAGCAGACTAACTGTTACATTATTCTTTTCTTGTATACAGTCCATTCACAGTTTCGGAAGTATTAGGATGTATGCTACTTGAAGGGTTACTCCCAAAATGTCAGTTCTGATATCTTTCAGCAACCATGCACTCATCACTGTGTAATATCGCTTAGCAACTGTGGACTTATCATCATGTGTGATATCTTAGCAACCACACACTCATCACAATGTGATATATCTCTTGGTAACCATACATCCATCACCATATGTGATATCTCTTGGCAACCATGCATCCATCACTATATGTGATATCCCTTGGCAACCACACATTTATTACCATGTGTGATTTCTGAATAAAACCATACACTCATCACTATATGTGGGACATTGCTTAGTAATACACTCATAACCATGTGAAATATCTCTTAGCAACCATTTGCTCATCATTATGTGTGACATCTCTTAGCAACCATGCACTCATTATGTGTGACATCTCTTAGCAACCATGCACTCATTTATGTGTGACATCTCTTAGCAACCATGCACTCATTATGTGTGACATCTCCTAGCAACCATGCACTCATTATTTGTGACATCTCTTAGCAACCATGCACTCATTATGAGTGACATCTCTTAGCAACCATGCGCTCATTATGTGTCTTATCTCTTAGCAACCATGCACTCATAATTATGCGTGATATCTCTTAGCAACCATGCACTCACTACCATGTACAATATTGTTTAGCAAACAATCCACTCATCACCATGTGTGATATCCCATGATGACGGTTGATAGAATGGCTTTATTAAGTATGGACTTTGAAATGTGTACAGCTGATAATGCTTTGAGTGTGCAAATGCTGCATGTACTACAGTGTGTCAAGCTACTTGCAAGTTATTATCAGCCACATCTACGTCATGAAATGTACTTTGTAAAAAATGTATTACATTCGTAGAGATGATGAAAATGTAGTGGTGGTTTACGGTGTATTATACAATGGCAAAGCAAAAAAGATCTAAAAATGCTGTTTGCAAGCATTCTCATCAGAAATCAAAGATTGCAAAAAAAACCAAAAAATAGATAAATAAATGCTGTGTTAGATAATAAACAAACCTTAGTGAAAGCACATCAACATTAAATGCAATCCAGAAAATAATATGGTATAACTTTTTAAAAATAATATTTATAAAAGTGTTAATGTGAATACCAAATGTGAAGGATAGGAAAGAATATGTTAGGAATTGAAGAATTTGTACAACAAACCTTTTGAACATTTTCCTGTTTAGGTGAGTGCATATAAAATGTTGGAAGTAATGTGGTTAAATTGAAATTGACACATACACTGGTAAATTATTGGTAAATTATGCAAGGAATGTTTACATTGTTATATTACTGAACTATACTGGATAGCAAGGAAAGGGGTAGTCTTGCTGCTAGATGTTCAGGCTTTCTCCCGATACGATAAGCGAACGAAGTTCGTAGTGAGGGCTTGCCTGAACTCGACGGTGATGTTCGGTCATGTGTCATATTCTATCGGAAGAACATCCGAGGTCTAGCAGCTAGACTAGGAAAGGGGTGACTGTTTGAATGATGTTAAAATTGTTGACTAAAGGATCATTGTTATAATAACATTGACAAGGATGATTGTAGGTAAATAGTTACTGATTTGGTTTTACTGTAAAAGATGTCAAATGCGTATTATTTTCAATCTAACAACTTCTGTTGTGAGTATTATCACAAGCATGCATTCTTTTTGAGAAAACAATGGCTGTAGGAACTCTTAAACTTGGCAATACATGTATGTTTGACCAATATTTGTATCTATGTGATTGTAAGTATGTTGAAAGGAATATGTTTATTGAAACTCATCAATATGCAAAGTAAAAAGGATGAGCCAATCACACGACTGTAAATATTAAAATTTGAATATAACTGAAACAAATATGAAAATTTGAACTTCATCAATATGCAAATAAGAAGGTTGAGCCAATCACAAGTTTGTGAATATCAAATTAAATATTGTATGTTAACATCTGTTTAGCCAAACTATCCGCAAACTGTACATTACAATATCTACACTAATTGTGTATCATTCACAAACCAAGGAGATTGAAGATTCAAGCCATTTTTGTACCTAATTACTGTTAGCTTGATGACAACATCCTATACAATGAATGATGTCATTTGTCATGTAATATTACCTCTTAGTCTGTAGTTCCTCTGGTATGTATGTTTGTGTATCTTTCCTCCTTTCACTGCTGGCCCTTGTCAATACCTAATACATGGTAGGAGAGAACTTTGTATTATTGTCAATACAATGATTGATATGTTTGACAATGACTACCCTTTCATATTATGAGAACAGTCTCTATTAAAGTAGACTGAGTGTGTATATTAGGCAGAACTGAACTGAATGTAAGGAAACCACTGTTGGACAGAAGTGGAAACTATTAAAGTGGCCATATGGATGAGAATTTGGTATTCATTTTGGATTTTTATTTGGTAAAACAGCTTCACTATGTTTTTCTACTTGAAAAAATGATGTGAAATAACATATACCAATTCATGTTTGCAACTCAATAAACATTAAACAATGTGTAAAATGTTTGTTATTGTACGTACAATAACAAACTTTTTACACTTTTTGCATCTTTTTGCAATATATTGAGTTATGAACACGGACTTGGTCAATGTTCTTTCACGTTATTTTTTCAAGTAGAAAAACATAGTGAAGCTGTTTTACCAAATAAAAATCCAAAATAAATACCAAATTCTCATCCATACGGCCACTTTAAAGCTGTAAACACAATCTGACATACATGTCATATATCATAATGATGCCGTGGAGTGTATATAAATATGTATACCACCATGACAAACAAGTAAACTTTGATTAAAGTTATTGACACGTGTTCAGAAAAGTATTGAACACTTTGGTAATTGAACATCTACTCTAGACCTAAACACTTCAGCAAAATATCTTCATCAACCGAACAGATTTGATAATGTGAACAAAGTTTTAAAAAAAAAAATTTAAAAACAGCCTGAAACAGCTCACCAGCTTTAAAACAGTCATTGTGATGAAAACAGCATAAATCTGATACCACAGTGGTGAATAATGTCATACAGTGATGAATACAAACACAATTTACAAGACGACAAAATGTTTACCTTTGGATTATTACTTTGTGATATTGGTGAATTAGGTGTCCGTTCTTTACCAGCTGATGATGAACGTTCCTTGTCATCACCTTGATTTCTAGTTTCATCCTACGAAAACAAACAGGAAAACATAATTACACATACATCTACAAGTAGATTTCTTGTAACATTTAGTCCACATGTAACTCCCTGTAACTCCTCCTGGCTGATTAATTGCAAGTCGTTATCTTTGACTGGTCTTCAAGTTGATTCAAGCAGTCTTGAACACAAACCAACAGAATTCTCAAAAAATGAATAACTCAGTGCTGATACTTGAGAGCTTTATATCTGGCTAATTATGAGACACACTTTCACACATTGTGTTAACACTGAACATTCCTCCTGTTATTGGGCAATACCTGTTGGATGGTTTATAAATACATCGTAAATCAAATTATCCGACCAATTTGCCATAACTTACTAGGGAACTTCTCTTCATTAAAAATATAAACAATGACAAATGGACTATCAGCAAGCTAACACAGACACAAACTGAAACTATACTCCAACATGTTTATACATGTACAAATTATCAAAATTATTATATGATGAATAAATTACAATCACAGTACAGCATTGTTGAACAGTCCTGGCTATGGGAAGACATATACCAGGTACTGAGTTTTACTTTTTATAGACTTCCATAATCTAACAGCATACATTTTGGGGACTTCCATCATTTATACTGTCTTGACTACAGGGTTTTATATCCACATAATCAAGACACCACTGTCACCAACTTGTGTAATCTACCACATGCAATAACACTGGTTTTTATTTATATCTATCTTAGTCTACCAATAGTACATTTTTTTGTGGTAATAAGTTCATGGAATACTTTTAGAACTTACCAATGAATTTTTCTTGACTAAGACATGTGCATGAAATGCTCTATGTAAACTTGTACCACCATGACTCTGACTTCTTTCCTGAGATTTCGAATCTAGCATTCTATTCTGTCGACTAACAAAAATAAAGTGACAAGTCAAAAATCAAGTAACACACTTTAAATATATAATTTTTTTCTGAAAATAAATAATACAGTATCAATTAAGCTGGGATATACACAAGACATTTTCAAATGATCTTATGATTTATAGATTTAATGACAAGACACAAAACTTTGATATTTAGCATTATATGAAATTGATATTATTTCATCATTTTATTCTCAATACCTGTAACACTATTTCACCTCGTGATAGAGGGTCAAAATAAAACAAGAACACCAACTTACTCTCGCACACACCTATAGTGAAGCATGTGTAGTGCATCGATCATAAATCATGGTATAAAAAAGAAATTGAACGATTGTTATTTCTTATCATGCCTGGGTGATAAGAATTGTATCATTGCATCAAAGAGAATGTATACGGATGGCTTAACAACAGTTATTAATTTGTGGACATTCGTAAGACATTTACCTTGCAGTAACTGTGTCATCAGTTGATGCCATACCATCAAATTTATGTGGTGGTAAGGCATAGGATGGAAATAGATAATGAATGTGATTGATAATTAAAAACTTGATGATGAGTTCATAGGCAAATAACCTGCCTTCCCTCCATTCCCAGGCTTTAGAGATTAAACTGTCTGGTGTTGTATCTGAAAACACAAACAGAACCACATGGTTACACAACTTTACTTCAGAGTGTAGTAAGGATGTATGTCAGACAGAGGAATGACCTGGTGAACACTACTGTTACAAGAAAAATAAGTTGTAGGGTCCTGATTCAATGGAGGTTGGGATCCAGGTGGGTTCAAGGGTTATGATCCTGGCCAGATGGGTTTAGAGGTCATGATCAAGATGGGTTCAGAGGTCATGCATGATTAAGATAGTTTCTTGGGTCACGAAACAGGTGGGTCAGGGGTTATGATCAAAGTGGGTTCAAGGCTTAGAATCCAGGCCAGGTGAGTTCAGAGGTCATGATTAAAATTGGTTCAGAGGCTATGATCCAGGTGGATTCAGGGATTATGATCCATGTGAGTTCAAGGGTTGGCTAGGATACAGGTAGGTTCAGAGGTCATGATCAAAGTGGATCAAAGGCTATGATCCAGGTGAATTCAAGGGTTATGATCCAAGTGGGTTCAAATGTCATGATATAAGTATACGTTCAAAGTTCAAGATCCAGTGGGTTCACTAACACAGTCAAAGTTGTCACTCTTTCAAAACCTGTTTACATATAGTATTCGTAGCATGGCCTAGCTATTCATTGCAATTTATTTTGACAGTGGTATAAAGGTTTATCACTGAGACTGAACAGACAGGAAATCTAATAACACAAGATAGAAATCATTCTCTGAACATAGACAATAATTCACGTTGATCAAAACTTACAAACAATAAGTAAGTAGAGAATAAAATGAGACTTGTACATACACGATTGATCTCCAGATCCAGTACTGTGAATCATACCAATACTAAGTCTTCTATGTTTGGAGTGATGTACACTATGTCGACTTGTCAACATCTCACCATCAAAGGCCTTCTCATAGCTATCTGTTGATGACACTCTCTGTCTTGTGACTGGGAAACACTTCTCATCGTGTTCAAAACCTGGATTTTGTGGTTCTGTACTAATTTGTGATTTATGTATGGCTCTATAGTTGACATGTTGTGTTAGTAACGGCATGTCTACACTCCATTCAGCACATAAACCTTGTAATACTAACTTGAGTAAACTTGGATTGTTACTGTCTTTGGCCACTGTAAGGACGAAACAAAAACGAACACAAAGTGGTATTAGGATTATTACCATCTTTGGCTTCAGTATGGACATAATTATAACATAATACACAAAAAAAAATTTATGTGAAAACTAGAATTATTGCCATCTTTGGCCACAATAAAGACTATGTAATAACCATACAAATCAAAGGTTTAGAGGCCATCTGATCATATCTGTGCCATCTGCGCATATCTGGATGAAGTTGATAAACATCATGCAACACCATGTAAACTCTAACCCATCCCAAGGTTCAAGTGTTGAATTCAGCTTATTTGCAAGACATGCCAAGGTGCTGTGACTTGAGGAAATAAGTCTTTATGTAAAATTCTGCTAAGGAACACAGTTTTTTTGAGCGTCCTTATTACTGGCAAGGTTTTTCCTAGCATGGAAGCCAATGGGCCACGTGTGTGAATCAGACAACTATGATACTTAAATTGTTGCATTTTTTTTTTCAATGAACTCACAGTGAAAACATATTTTTTCTCGACAAAAGAGAAGTAAAGAAAACCATCAAACTGAGGAATACACCCCCATTGTGTCTCAAATGATTAACAACATAATCCTACCTAGGTATTTAAAGACTCCACTTGTTGCCTGTCTCACTGTAGATGCTGGGTGCATCAAATATAAATTGAATGTTGAGAAGTATAGTGGCCAGTGTGGTAGTAGATATCCTGGGTTAATGTGCTGTGTTGACAAATTGATAATAATACATATGGTAAGATAACATATATTATATATAATATAACATCCATTCATATAACTCTTTACCCTGAAAAGAAATGTTCAGATATCTAGCAGTCACTCAGCATTGTTTGGACTGATAACATTTAACATGAGTAATAAACAAAGTTTGATGCTTCTAATACCTGTCCATCAGGCCTCTTCATAGTCAGATTTACCAACTTTCATATAAACTCATGTGCTGCTGCTAGATACAGACACCTTGATGCAAAAACTGACATTTTAAAGAACCCATTCCTGACCAGAACAATCCTAACCCTGCCCCCCCCCCCCCCCATCACTGAATCACGTTCGACATCACCTTTGAACACGTAAATCAGTAGTATTCCTAGCTTGACCTCCCCCCCCCCCCCCCCATTGACCCCTTTTCCATTGGTGTGACACTCCTAAGGAGGCAGTGCCAATTACTTATCCAAAACGAGATCCCGATGCAGGATTGGTGAAAAAGACTTTTCTGCATTCTCTAAGCATAAAGAAATGGAACTAACTTAAAATCAGCCTCCCCATGGTGACCCTTTACATAAGTGAAGATAATCACACATACCTTGACAAGAAATGTACAAACACCAAGTAATCCTTCAGCATGGTAGGCATCTAAGAATTTATAGTCTGGGTTCAGAACAGCTAAGTGAGGTAAGTGGTTTGGTGTGGATGGTAGAGTTGTCTGTACATCAGATGGAAGTGGATCTGGTATTGCTCCTTTACATAGTAAACTGATCACTTCCTTGAAGGACAGAAGAGCTTCCTGAAACAGATAGGTACACACATTGGAATGTCACAATCTTAGAATCAAGACTCTAGAGGTTCTTGTGGTAGGTAGGTACAGAAATTTGAATATCACAATACTAAAATCAGCTTCCTGTAGTAATTTAGAAATCACATTTCTCGAATCCTGGCTGTATATGAAAAGAGAATGACTTGATGACATTTACTTACCTTAAATTCACACCTAGATAAGAAGGAAGAGAATGACTTGATGGCATTTTCTCTGATACTCAATTGTGGATGCCCCAACAGAGGAAAGATCACAGAATGAATTTGGCTACTGATGAAAAGTGGTAGTTGTTTCAATTCTTCATGACCAAACTGAAAGTGAAAAGATGATGACAGAATCCATGTCAAGATGACTTCATGTCTGTTTAACAAGCAGGATGAGTTAGATAAAATGTACACATAGTCTGGTAATGTTATTATCTCAGACACAACTATACACACAACCCACTAGTTTGTTCATTTGACTGAACAAATTTCAGCAGGTTATTCTAAACAAGCAATCAATCTACATTTCTAAAACTGCATTTTTTTCATGGAATTGTACACCTTTACATGAATACATGTGTATGTCTGAAAAGTACAAATTACATTTTGCCAATTTCTCAATCCATGGTGTTGATTTCACTTTGAAACTACTATTTTATGTTGATGTAATACATGGTGTATTTTTCTACATCACATGTCAAGATCAGTTATAAATATTCAATGTTTTATCTTTTCCAAATGAGATGAATGTGTTTCTTTGTTTGTAAATGGTATCAATGTTAACTTTATATATCAGATTCACTATTTTGGTGCCAGAATTTAAAATGCAAAAAAAAAACACAGACACTTTATCTTTGCCTTAACATTTGGCCTTCTCTGACCCCAACAGACAGTTAGACAAACGGACTGCAAGCCATACGAATAGCAGACAGACAGACAGACAGACAGACAGACAGACAGACAGCCAACCAACCAACCAGACAGATAGACAAACAGACAGATACATAAATAGACAAAACAGACAGACTGACAGACAGACAGACAGACAGATACATAAATAGACAAAACAGACAGACTGACAAACAGACACACACACAGAGGCTCTTTGTCCTTACCTTGAGGTAATACTCAGCCTTCTCTGATCCACACAGTGAGGGTTCAACTGGCTGACATCCAATCCATTGAAATCGTCGTATAACAGAATTAATTCCCATTGATGCCCCCTCTATAGCTTGCCAGCTGCTTTCTTTACTAAGACAAATCTACAACAAAATCACAATGAAACAAATTTGTTAACAGTCAACCGGCTTTACCTAAGACAACTCTTAACAGTGTCACAATGAAAGAAACAAGTCAATCACTGAGTTCATCCATGGAATCCTTGAAAAAAAAATCAAACATGCGACAAAACCTTGGAAAAATAAGATATTTATTTATTATGAAGGTGAAAGGATTCTTTCTTTCATCAATTCGTGACAAATCTTTTGATTAAAAGTAACTTTACATGTATAAATGTCAAAAGATGCATCACCATATTGGCAATACATGAACAGCATTTCTAGTGCTTCCATGCTGTCTCTCTAGACAGTATATTACTTCCTTGGTTTCCAGTCAGTGTACAGCTATGCTGGATAATTTGACTGGGGTGTTCTGCCATGGCTCCAAACATGTCTATTTCTAAGGATGTCTTTTTTAAAATACGAAATTGTCTGGTTATTGGAGGTCCTAAACAGGTTTTCACTCTTGAACAAGACTACATACCATTACAAATGGCACACCAGAAGACACTTGGCGGCACTTAATAATAGTATGACTTTTTTGGAAGCAATTTTGCATTTTACTCAAAGATTGGAGACATATCTCAAGCATGGAATAAGTACACATCTCTACTGACCCTCATGTTTTGAAAAATTTCAGATGAAAAAATGGACCAAGAATGTTTAAGGATTTTTCATGAAAGAAACCCTTTCAGGCAGCACTCCCCATTCACCCTCCTATGGGAATACCCCTCCCTCACACACACACACACACACACAACCCCTCCCCCCATATGTTCTATGCTTCCCTATATTTTCATATGCATGAAACAGAAGAGCTAATTTTGAAGCTAAATCATCACCCTTTTGCATTGACAAACACAAACATGAACATTAGCATAAAGTTGAAATGAATTTGTTGATAATGATATCCTAAATGGTGTAAATAAAACATTTTTTATACACAATAGTCACAATGTAACCCTCTAGATCGTTGCAGCTGTTTTCTACAGACTATTACAACATTACACTTACATCAATGTATTTGCTTCACATCCGGAAACTACAGACAGGGAGGAAGTATCTCTTTTACATGGGAAATAATCTATGAATATTTGATGTCAAAGTATTGTAACACTATCTTTAGCCTGTATCAGGTTACAGTCTACATTAGACTACAGTTCAATTCTAATAGAGTTGTCTGATTAGTAATAGGTTTGTATTGGGTTTTGCAATACTTAATTTGAGACTGAACAAATTACTAGTCTTAGATGTCCATGACAAATAATTGTTATCAGCAAAGCCTTGTTCATTATTGCTATACCAGAATTAGGTACTATGGACTGGATAGCAGACCGGATATGTGCAAGGCCACAGGTATTAAGTCATGACAGTTGAACTTCTTAGCAGAAATATACACTGATACAGGCATGCTGTAAGCTATAATATACAGAGACTTGGGGTGCTATAAGTTATGACTATGTTCTTTGCTGAAATATACAGTTGCAAGTTATGATTGTGCTCCTAGCTGGGGTAAACAGGGATGTACTTCTGAGTGAAGATCCAAGATCGTGTTACATGACTAGGATGCCCTGAGCCTTAGGTTGGCCTAAGTTATGGCTTTGTTCTTAACTGAAATATACAGGGATGCAGTGCTGGCCTAAGTTATGACTGTGTTCTTAGCTGAAATATACAGGGATGCAGTGCTGGCCAAAATTATGATTAGTATGCTTTTAGCACATATATACAGGGATGCAGTGCTGGCCTAAGTTCCAATTGTGTTCTTATAGCTGAAAACAAAAGTCTAATTCCTTGACCAGTCAAACTGGTAAATCCTACAGAAAGTGACTAACTCTATAACTCACCTGAACAAGGTCCTTGAAGAAGGCTTCAATCTGAGTAATCTTGAACTGTTCAATAATTGGACTAAGTCTGCCAACACAGGCATTTCTGATCGCAGACCAAATATCAGTCAAACCACTCACTATGATGTCTTTTATCAAGTGAAAACTTTCACTGATTCTGACGCAATCATGGGAATTGACTTTCAACCACTCCATCACATGTACAAAGGTTTGATTACGTACAACAGGTAAACTATTAGCTGATAGAAAAATAAAAACAAAACATGAGATTGGTGGCACAAAGTTAAACATATACCTATAATGGTTGCAGTACATACAAACTATTGGTACTACGGTCTTATGTCACATGACAGTCACATGAGTGATAAACTTTGAAAATGAGAATAAACAGACGAAAGCTGCAACACATTAAAGGGGAACTACACTCCAGGAAATTGAGACTTTTTATGGAATATAGGTTCTGGAAAGTCATTTCATGATGTTACATCACCTACAATTACTCCGGTACTTGCGATTTGATACTCAGTGTGCAATTTGAGTACATTATTTCTGTTGACTCCCATGATGCAATAGCCCATAGCAAAGATACCCTATAAAGGCACAAAATGAACTTGATGTTTTTTTCTGAAATCGCAAGTAATTGTAGGTATGTAAAATCATGAAATGACTCTCGATCCAGAACCTATAGTTTATGAAAATGATAGCATTTCCCTGGAGTGGTGTTTCCCTTTAAATGAACTCTTCATGGTAATGGCATAAGAGTTGCAAGAGGATTCTAATAAAGATTCTTGTAAAGAATGACATTTGACATGTATTCATGAACAAAATAATTTATAGGGAGAACCTTGCCAAGCAATGGAAGTAAATCAAATTTTGATAATATGCGGTTTGACAGTCTCGGACTTCAAGAAGTCTATAAATCCCAGCTGTAATGTTGATACCTGTCATAGCATTTTACATCATACTAGAGGGTCAAAATAGAACAAGAAGATCTTGTTTTCACTTTCTGGTGGACTAAATTTAAATCAAATTAAATTGAATTAAATTGAATTAAAATTATATTAATTCTGTTTCTCCAAGGGGGTAATGTTTGTACACAAGTAATTACTAGTTGGGCCAAAGGGATTTCAATTAGATTAAATTCAATTAAATTCATTCAACCTTCATTTTATATCACTGTAAATTACATTACATCAAATTAAATTAACTCAAATGAAAGTAGACTAAAATTAAACTAAATTAAATTAAATATTATGCTTATAGTATTAAAATGGCCATATGAGGATTGGATATATATTTTGGATTTTTAATTTATAAAACAATATATACTTTACACTGGCCTCTAGTTAATTTGCTTTAATAGTTACTTTGTAATATTCAAGTGTCTGTGGGGTCAGACTCAACTAGCATTATGCTATTTTTCTATTATCTACTTTATTGTAAGAACTGTAAAAAATCTTATATATATATGGTAATAAACTACACAATTATCTTATGACGAGCCGAGGTGGTCAAAGTCTCTTTCGGTAATACACAAGAATTCCCTACACTTAATATAACTATGCAATGATTAATTTCATACGGTATAAATAGTACATAAGTAACATATTATGAAGATGATTTATATATCAAATACATGATTTATTCAAGTGACATTTAGAATTCTTTCTTAGACTAAAAATAGTGACTTCAGATTTTCACCACCTGTAAAATCACAAAGTAATATACAGTGCAATGACTTTGATGAACAACTTTGTTCCCTTGTGGTAAAGATCTAGCTGAATATTGCAGTGCATTTTTAATACAAAATTACTGAAAATAATTAACGAAATACCATAGCCTATGGAGTAATACATTTTTCAAATTTGTGAGTACAATCCATTACATGCAAAACACAAATTGGACAATGTAAAAATGCTCAACACAGTAAGATTACACAGTCCTTAGTAGGTCATACAGAAAGATATGAACTTTGAGGGTTAATATATTTACCTTCATGTATAGTGTATTTAATACTTTCCAACAATGGCTTACTTAATGGCTGGCATAAGTACCTACAGAACAAACAGAGGAAATCTATGGTAACAACAGCATAGCATCTACTACATACAGAAAAGTATTGAATACATACATAATGCAGAGTCAAACACTGGGAATTCAATATCTTACAGATGTTATTAATACATAATCTATATATAACCAAATAAAAAATGCAATATGTTCATCAAAAATGATGAATTATATATACTACTCCATTTACACATTAAAAATGAAAACAGTTCACATTCATTGCTAGAAGGTCACTCAACCAGTTGTCATGACAACGACAGTCTCACAGACTAAACAATTCCAGGTCATGTATATGCATTCAATATTTTTTTAAATCAGCAGTACATATTTCTCTCTATATATATTCTAGTAAATCTCAACAAACGAACAAACTAATAAACTGATGCAATGATGAAACCTCGTGATAGAATCATGGTTCCATATATCTCTCGTGAAATCATTGCTGTAAATACATTATATCTTTTTTGTGTTTTAATGTATCCTGACAGTCGGATGTCTTTAGAAATCAAGACTGCAGAAAAAAGACTATTTTAAGAAATCCAGACTGTCACTCAATCAACATTAGTTATCAATGATTGATGTCTTGCTAATATTAACAACAGCTCAAATGTGGTTAAATTCAATTCATTTCAATTCAATTCAATAACTTTATTGTCTGCATATAAATCAAAGAAAATTGTCTTCAGCCTCGTCAACAAAAAAGACGAAAATACACTCCTTATAACTGATATACATGAAATACAAAGACAGCGTAAACCTAAACAAACATTGAAATGATTACATTCAAAATAGCTACTGATGAGAAATGTTAACACACTGGCTGATAGTTACTCAGTATTAACTACTCTTTATAAAAAGACACAACAACATATGTGGGAAAGGGTTTGTTACCAGGAATCCAATAAAAAGAAGATAGAGAGGAGGAAAAGGAGAAGCAGAGAAACATGAAGAAGATGATTTTTTATTTTTTCCCTTTTTTTTTTAAATCGACTGACCAACCCATAGTTGCCATGACAAAGTAATAAGATACATTAAAAAATAGGGTCAGCCTTACAGACATTTATTACATTCAAATTAACCCTGTGACACCGTCATCTGTTTCAATAATTTTTTTGTGTCTTACATTTGATAACAAATATATACACTACATTTGTGATATGCATTCACTACATGGAACAAAACACACAATATTATTGAGGCAATTTGTACAAAGACATTTATATATATAATATGTATTACATTGACTGTAAACAGTGCAGTGACATTATAATAGATAGTGAGTACTGCAGTAAGTTTTGGCGAGGTGTCATATAAGGAGGTGCCACCCCTGAATTCTGGCACATAATGGGTTCACTAACTTATTTATATTTAATGGCATGATTGGTTGAAAAATAAACGTTTGCTCATTTTGTCGAAAAGGTTTGATTTTTTTGGCTATAAGAGTTTCAAATGTTGTATGATATTTTGCATGTTTTTCATATCAAAATTATGCTGTTGTCAATAACAAAATCAGTCCAAGGAAATCATCAATGATTTGCAAGAACTTAATTTGATCATGAAAATTGAATAGGACAATGTCTTTATAATGTGTGTAATTGACATACCAAATGGATGATTTCTAACACCACTGTCTGAGGCACACCAGGGAAGCATATCGAAGATGGATAGCAACATGAATTTGAAACGCTGCCTATTCCTTGCATATGGTTATAAGGTATTATGGTAATGCTTGAAACTATTCAACAAACTCAAACATGACAATTCCATCTGATTTTTAGTGCTTCAAACAGATTATTGACAAGCTGTTTGCCTTGTTGACATTTTCTGTATCTTTAGAGCTTCTGCTGGAATAAACTCTTCCTTAAAATATTTGAAAAGTTTTGTATAATTTATTGCATGAAAAAGAATATAACGTCATTTTTGAGTACGAGTGGGTTATGTGTCCAGTTAAGTTACTGCAAATCTGGGCTTCTGACTGGCCAAGTGGGTCCAGCCATTAATATAAACACATTCATACAATCAAAGAAACTATGCTATACTACATTTACCATGGTTATACTTGATTAGGGATCATGTTTTACAAGGCACTACATACACTCAACATGTTATATGATTGTAACAACATACAAAGATTGCTACTAACACAGTGCTACGTGAATGCTACAATGTATCATTTACACAGCATCTTAAAATGATCAATTTCATGCTGATGTGCAGATGTCAGTTGCCATGGTAACACTTCAAACTACATTTCACAAAGGACATATCAATCTAGGGGTTTTCTATAGATCTTTGACTGAGACCTAAACTTAAGTGTATTCCTCACAAAAAATGGTCATATTTCTAATCAATTAGTGATGTATCCTTCAATAACGTATAACTTTTCATATTCTGCCATAACCATGTTTGAGTGCCTGGCCAGCAGAGCCTTGCTTGCAGTCACCCTTATGAAGAATTATTCTGTGTATAGTATGACTTTTGATTACACTGCTTGCAGCTACAGCTGTGCAGGAAATCAGATTATCATCTGAATCACTGGAGGGTTCACATGGGACTCCACTGTTACCATGGCAACACTTGTCCATGAAATAAACATAAGTAAAATAAATTTGATGCTAACACTCAAATATTCAGATTTATGAACAGTATACAATCTCTGTTACCATGGAAACAAATATCATACTACTATTTGGGTTTAAAATATTCTCTCCACGATGTGTTAGGCCTAAAAATAAATACTGTGTGGTTCTGATTACACTCAATTTTAGAATAGGTAGGGTAGGTAGATTTTTTATTTTATTTTAGTATATATTTTTTTATGTGTGAGAGTCTGATTTTCCATTGTTTTTCCAAATGGTCTCTGTGTTGATTATTTCTTCCTATCAGATGTACAGCCATCACAGATTGGAAGAACAGTATTATATTCAAGTCTTTTTAAGTTGATGTCAGTTTCCACATCCACTATTTCTCATGAGACTTCACAAATTTTGCAATTTTACTATTTTTTTCTCGAAAACATAAAAAAAAGTTTAGGGTCGGCAGTAAAAAACGTCTCTAATATTATGAATTGCGGCAAAACTGCATGCATACTATATATGACACTCACATATTAATCATTAGCACACAACTTAAAGTAATGCCATACAGTCTCATATAAATTTTAAATTATATCACATATTGTCATTGAAATGTGTGTATTAAATATTAAAATCCGAATCATGTATGAAATGAATATTTCAGAATTAGAAAAGTCTTTATACAAAATGACTTATTTTAGAATTTCTAAGTTTAAATTACACCAAAATTTATATAAAGGTTATTTTATCACAAGCAGGAAATGTTACCTTGTCTAAATATTTCATCTAGACTCGATTGACTTCTTCAAAGAAAGTGGACTGAATGTTTTCATCAGGTGTTAATGGGGTCATATGCTTTAATATAATATATCATGAAACCAAGCTGATGAAATTCTTTGGATTTATACAGCAAAATGCAGTCAAGATTGTTTTTCTTAACATGCTGTTAACCAAATTTTGCTTTCATGCTGAAAAGCATTATTCAATGACATGATCGCTCACATGCAATTTTGTTTGTTCTAATGTATATTTGTGTATTACATCATTTGAGATTTGTCCAATTCCAATTATGGAATATTTTATGCACACACTTTAATATTGCACACATAAACATACTTTATATTAACTCAAATATCAGAACCATAATCAATAAATGAAAGCAAATATGACTGGTTTTGTTCTGTACCTCATTTACAATGTACAGTAACAAATTGTGATATTGTCAGGAAAACGACCGCAATTGGATAAATACACACAAAATGATTCAGATGAAATCTACATAGGTATTAATCTAAGACTTCGACTAGGTTATTTTGTGACTCAATCATCCTTTTTTACAAGCAATGTTTTCAGATGTTCTCAGAAGAGATCATATTTGTTTTCATACCTGTCCCTGGCTTTATAAATTATCCACACTCATGGGTGGAATGAAATGCCATTGTATGAATAATACATTTCACCCTGGGGAACTCATTAGAAAGTAACAAATGGCACAATCTGTCTTAAAAGTTGTCAGACTGCTATCCAATTATTGTAAATTTTCACACACTGAATAATAATTAGATAAACCTTTTGGTAGAGATCTAGTCTAGTTCCTATACAGTATCACTACGACCATAGACGTATACTTCCATGCTACAACTCACAGTATAGTCAAGGCCCTGGCGAAGAGTGTTAATTATGGTTCAACCTTATAGTAAGCGAAGCACTAAAAGTGTATGTCACTTGTAAAATAACAGGCTGTCGTCACCGCTCATTAAATATTAATTTGGTACAGTTGTATTTGACGATGTCCAATGTCCAACCAGGACTCCAGAGCCAGTCCTGTTAAACTAAATGACGTGGGGATGCGACAACATAATCATGTTTATATGAACGCTGTAGGAGGGAGTCCAGGAATGTGTGCTGATTGAGGGAATTTGACCAGCCTGGTTTGGGTTAGAAACCAGTCTGGTCATCCAGACTAGTAGAGATCAGACAGTGAAACAGAAACCATTTTATTTCTCGATTTGCTTTATTTATTTATTTTTTTATTTGCATACTCCTAAGGCCAAGATTATTTGCATACTCCTAAGGCCAAGAAAAAAAAAGTTTTTTGTTTCGCATCCTAGGGGAATTGAAAGAGGATATTGTGACATACTTTTTAACTACATCATACTACTCTACAGTATTACATGTAAGAAGCTTAACAAAGGTGAAAGACCACTAAGATGTTTTTTAAATCTTACCCAGGAACCAGGTTATATGGTGGCATGTTGAACAGTTAGAAGTCTCTCAAATAAACTATCCTGTGTCTGACTATATTGTCTGTATTTCTACGAGTTTGTTCGAGTACTGCTATCCTGCATCTATTTTCACCACATACTAGTAGCATTTGCACTGTGGTGCAATAACAGTAAGTCAATGTAGTAGACACCCCTCCCATAATGTAATTTACTAGTGCATGACTGAAAGGATAAACTGGAGGTCAATGTCAAAAGGCAAGGTGCTATCTGATAACTTGTACCTGATAATATAGGGGTAGACACTTGAATGAAATGTTTATGTATTTGTAGATTCAAATGAACATGTGATAAGCAAAAAATTAGCTGATTTTGTTAAGTCAATGCTAAGGTCAAAGGTCAATGTCTTAATAAAAAGCCCACATCTAATTATGTAGGGGTAGACATTTAAATGAAGTCTCTATGAAATGGCCACCATTCAGTAAAAATTGACATTCTGATGAGGATGATCAACCAAGACAGATCAAATGATTAATGCTATTTACTAAATTAAAGTAATGGGGCATTATAACCTTTGCAATTTGACTACTTAGTACTAACATGATTCAAATATACCCACAGATAGGAGACCATTATTCTTAATGAAACAAAATATTGTTAATATCGACCAAATAGATTGCTGAGAACAAAAAACTGCCCACAAATCACTTTAATCTGTGATGTTCAAGGAGAGATAATTTTGCGAAATATTATGAACAGTAGTCAGTAACATACGAGCTTCCATTAATCCTAAACAGTTTAACCCAACAAAATATTTGACAAGTCACATTACGCAAAGTTTGAATTTAGTAATGGATGACAAACCTGTGACGTATTGATCTTAAAATTGACGATCAGACATTATATGGATCCTATGATTTGTTTGCTTTGAAAATTCAAATATTATACTTTGCTAGTATATGAACACATTATGTTTTAATAACACAGCATAAATGGACAATGTCATGCATATATACATACGGTATATACACAGGGATCTTTTTTATCATGTAAAATTTTGTAATCTTCGTAAATTTATCCTTATTTTATCCATGTATGTACCGGTATCTACATTTTTTATCCTTGTAAAGAGAACTATTGGCATAGTGAAGTGTGCTTTTTTTCTTTTTTTTAAAGGTATTAAATCATTAAGTATTATATCTACAGTACAACCATACTAACCAATATAGTATTTTCAACTAACCTAAGCAATGGTACACACATACAGAATATTAACCAAACAGGAAGTAGTGGCAATCACATAAAAAATGCAAACTGATTTTTGAATGCTAAATAATTCACTATTATTCAACACCCAACATAATATATGCCGCCAGTCCAAGCCTGTATTTTAAATTCCAAACATCGTCAAAAATATTTTATATTTCATGACTGTCTTAGCTATCCTTTACATCACAGATTCATTTCTGCTTCTAGTCAATGTCAATACAATTTTCATTTTTAAACTACAACCCTTGCAGCAGTTATGGCAAGACAATAGTGGACTGTTAAAACTGGCTTTGAAGGTGCCAGGAAGTCTTCTCCTTATACACTATCAAACTATCATCATAAACCATATATTGTTACATCAGTGCAGTAAGGTTGTATCTGCCTATACAATTGTATAGCAGATATGACCTGACTGCACTGACTTGACAATATATTGACTAACTTTCACAGATATCAAACAGATAAAAGCATGGTGTGAATCTACATCACAAGCACTCACTATTGTTGTTATATCAATGTATGTCATTTTTGATAGTGTTTATTTGATAACTTGGTAGACTTTTTGGCACCTCCAAAGCCAGTTTTAATTGTCAACCAGTAATAAAATGATGTGCTGATCAGAGGTATCTCTAGACAATTGCTGCAGGGGTTGTAATAGCCGGAATTCATTGAGTTTAGATATTCAAGGTAGACTTAGCGCAGTGTAATATGAAATGATGGAAGGCCAAACACTTCTAACATCTAAAGATTGTAGTTATTTGTAGTTTAAAATCTAGACCAAGTCATCTTTTCTATCTCATTGATAATGAAATGACCTGATTTGAAGAAGATGAGATTCTAAGCCTTACACACAAAGGCACAAATTATTTTTATAGTGATACCAAACTATTGTCATAAATTACTGATAACATTTACTATAAACTAAAGGATGATAATCACTCTTTGAAATAATTCAATTTAATACAGCTTGACAGCAGATGGCATCTATGGCAGGGAAAGGGATAAATTAGAAGCAATGCTTTACCATGTGTTCTATAACACCTTTACACATCTTAATGTACTGTACATTGAATCTTCATTTTAAACTTGTATATTTACACATATTTAGAAATGTCTATTGAATGCACTCTGTCGCTAAATACAAACACTTTTTAGGACTATTGTGTACAAAATATGCCATCATGTAACAAAATGCTAACTTACCATGTGCACACAATACTGTACGTCATTGACTTATCATGTGCACATATTTCACTGACCTGCCATGTATATACAATTAATTTGATTTGAATACTACATGCACATAAATATTGCACTGACTTACCATGTACACAGTACCATGTTATTACAAATTACGGTTACCATACTATATTGACTTACCATGAACATACAATTCTTCATTGACTTACCATGCACACATAGTATTTTGTTGACTTACCATTTAAGGAAATCATCAAGTAGGTCATTAAGTCTTGCCTTCAACTTGACATCTTCCTCAGAAGTAGGACAACTAGGTGTTGATCCAAGTCTGCGTCTACTACTATAGTCTACTTTATTATCCTCACACAAGGCTTCAGACCAACCATATCGTCTCTCAAATAAATAGCAAGTGAATCGTTTCAAGTCATCAATGTTTGCCAGTATTTTCTCCGGATACTTATCCGGGAATGGATTATTTGCAGCGGAGTCATCTCCCAAACTACTGGACGCAAATTCCAACCATTCTTGTTCTAAATCCTCAATACTCAGAGATCCTTTATTTGGTACTAGCTGTTTTTCCAGTGATCCTAATGCATCAACTTCATGGGAAGTATCTGATGCTGCTATCAAGTCTCTCAAGGGGTCCTTTGTTTCCATGGTAACTCCTCAAAACATTTCTACACAACCAGCTGATGTACTGTTCTTCAGTCTATGCTGTTTCTCAAAATGGAATGAAATTAGAGGAGTCACCATAACATAAATGTACATGTCTAAACACATCTATAACAAGCTAACAGACACATTTATAGATGCAAATGAATGCCATAATCATTACATTTCTTATGCATACATTTAAGCCCTGCACTGTCTACGTGTGTGTGTGTGTGTGTGTGTGTGTGTGTGTGTGTGTGTGTGTGACACACATTCTGACAGGGTTCTACACTTCAGCTCATGAGTGTCATGATGTTCAAAGATAAATTCTTTCTTTTATTTAATTTTCAGTTACATATAAACTCCAGTTTTTTTGTTCGTGTTCAATAACCAATAACATCTTAAATATATGATCCGTATATATCATTATCAAGCTACAACTTAGTAAATCACAATTAGTGAATAGAATAATGAATAAACACGATGCCAGCCCTAAATCTAACTCTTGGAAGCTTTACTAACATTTTAAGGAGTGGGGGTTGAGGGTTGGAGTAGGTGGGTATTATCGAATATGACTGGCAAGGTAGTGAAAGCAAAACATTTACTTTAGCCCTACAGATTCCATTATTGTATATCCAGCATCTAGTTTGACAATAGTTTCCTTCTATATATTCTGTATAATTTTGCCAGGTGCCTGTTTTTATTACATCAAAAGTGAAAGTTATTCACACCTCTTCAGGTGTGAAAAGCAACAGGCGAGTTGGATCATGTCCAGTTACTTGAAAAACAAGCAATTCGTTATTTTCTGTTCCATTATTTATCTCTCCAGTTTTACTACAACGTCGATAAGCTTTAGTAAACGGGCATAATAAAAATCAATCAAACCATGAAAGCTACAAGGAGCTCGTTTTCGCGATCAAAACAACTATACAGTGCAACTGCTCACACCACTCAGTAAATATCATTAATAATATTGTTATAAAATACTGAGATAGACCTGTTGTCTGTGGACAATTTGAAATTACACCGCAAAGACCCCCTGAATTATATTCACAATACCAGTAATTTTGAGCAACAGGGTTCCAAAGGCTATAATGTCTTCAAACTGCTACAACCAACGGCTTCGATTCAGCTGCAACTACTATACAAAGTGCGATACTGTGTATGCCCATTGTAGATAGCACTAGCATTACGATCACTCATACAGTCGCTAGTCGGTGCATAGTCGAGTCAGAAGATTGTATTGGTGTCGCCAACGCTGGCAAAACATCGCGGTTTTGCCATGTAAATGAGAACCAACGAGTATAATTTCCAGGAATTACAGTTCATATACTTACAGAAACAAGACACTTCAGTAGCACCACTTGGGTATGTTAGAGGAAGTTACATTCACACTATTTGACAGCAAGTTCTCTCCAACCGGCTTTCCCTTACCAAAATATCCGCCATGATATATTGTTGACAGTTGTAACACCAGAGGGCGCTATCCTGATCACCGAGTAAATCAGAGTAAATTAACATTCCGCGAATAAAAATGTTTTGCTATCGCAAGGATATGGGTACAACAATATCATAATCAACCATTGTTTTGGGGAAAAGGGCATATATTTTTATTCGAAATATGCTGTCATTTTCAATATTGATATTTTTGTTATATTCTGAAAACATCTGTCGGGTAACAAGTGTCTATGGTATGACTCCAGACATGCTGCCAATCTTTCACAGTGCACCTCATATTTCCTTCTACTTTACTTGTTAATCAAACATAAAAATTTACTGCCAGAATATCTAAATTTCGCATTCCATTTATCATACTCACATGTTTTCCTGTGTTGTTGTTGTAAAAACTTATTTTCTTCAGTGGCAGTGTCAATCAACTTGGATCGATGGAACAATATTTAAACGACATCGACAGTAACGAGTATGATTACCACATGTATTTGTCGTTACTAAGCAACATGGAAGTAGCTAGACATCATTCAAAGAATCCAAATAATAATAAAAGTGGTTAGAAATGTGACACCAATATCCTCCGAGAGGAGGGATAGATTCGTGGGAATCAGGTCGGACATTCAATTGATGGCAGTGGTTGCTATCACGGTTTTCTGTAAAAAAATTAAAATGCGCTCTTCCCATCCCCAGTCCTCCTTCCATGTATATGGATATGATCTCTGTGATCAATCTGATCATGGATGTATAAGGGAGATCATGGATGTATTAGGGAGATCTCCCTAATACATCCATGATCAAAGCGAAAAGAACGCACGTCATAATAGATTTTGACATCAGCATTTGAATGTGATTGTGTAGTTATAACAGACATAAATAACTATCGATGGTGTACAATTACTCTTTTCTCGTGTCTCAATTAGACTGTCAGAAACTGTAAAATATAGCTGACGTTGTCGTTGACGCATAATTGGTAACGTATAATTGTACAATTACAATATCTCTAGCTTTGTAGCCGGGGGGGGGGGGGGGCTACGAAAATTATTGGGTTCATTTAGAGATCGCAAAGGGGAGGGGAAACTGCGAAAATTATTCTGACAAAATATTTTCTTCTCAGCCCCCCCCCCCCAACCACCACCACCACCACCACTTCCACCACCGTCCCCACCACCCTTGTGAATTCTGCTCGTTCCCTTGGAAAACAAACACAGATCCCCGTCCAAGTGCATGAAATGAACCAACTTTGTTTTGCTATGTGAGGGCGCCCCATATAGTGTGACGACTTTGCTCTGCGGGGGGTCAGCCCAGTTTCGTCAATCACAGAAAATGGCGGCGCCCAGCCAAGTTGGTAAGTTGCTTCGTCAATGTTTTGTTTCTAAGCACGAATAATCAGCGCTACTCGAAATAAATCAGCAACATTTCAATTTTACTAACGTTTTCAGATAACAAGGTTCATTTTGTAATGTCATGTCACTTTCAAAGAGCGAAAGATTGAAGGAAATAATGATGAAACGCAGTTGATACGGTGGCTTTTTTCACACATTGTTCCGAAGGCCGCCTGTCCGAATTTCACGATTTCAAGAAAACATGCCGGTCTATAAATTGTTCTTAAAAGGGACGAGTTAAATTGCACATGTGAAGGGTGTAATCAACACCTTACATAATCCATGTGTTAGACGGAATAATTGACTGCCCTTGACACAAAACGTGACAGGATGTGGCCGCAAGATGGTGTATGTGTATGTGCCATCCGTCAAAATTTGCATGTCATTCCACATAGCAGTGGACTTGATTCAGAACAATAAATGTATACATCCACCAGTGCCGACGTACCCCGTATCGTAACGCAGTTTAATGATTACCAGAACCCCTTGTTTACAGCCAAACGACAAGTGGCATTAATGTCATGAAGTGAAATTCAATATAGAATTTAGAAATAGCATTTGTCAGCTCTTGTGAAATGCAAAACATGAAAACTTTCAAGATTTTAATCATTATCATTGCATATAATTAGAATGATGTAAACACAGACATCAAATCCCATGCTACTGTTCAGGTTTTTTTAACATATATGTAAATTGCATCTTTTAGAAAACAGCTAGTTTTGTAGTTGTCATTTTGTCATTCTGGCTTTTGCCAATTTTATGTTCATTTGTAGGCTCCAACCAACTGACTTCAAAAATTCAAACAACAAAAGTACCACAAAATGCTATGCTAGTCACACTTGACACAGTGTTTCCTCTGGCTAATTTCATCTGCTAGCCTTTCTGGCTAATCATACAATAAAATGATTAGCCAGAACTAGCCAGCCAAGACGCCATAAAAATTAGTGATCCATGTCAATGTATTAGAAAATAGAAATAAGGACCAATCATGCATTGATGTGATGATGGTAACATTTATACCAGTTTATTGTAATGCTTCGAGTCCCTGTGTGTATACCAACCAAGGAAATTCGGTGAACCATTCCTCCTACACTCGCTGTTTCTTTTCATAACTTTCACTACACAGTCACTTGTGAACTCATATTCCATTCCAAGATGGTGATATTCTAGTCTAGGATGATCATAATACAAAATAATGACGTTATTAAGGTAATTACGATAGTCAAAAAATACTGTTACGAGTCACTGTTTCAGATAGGTTCACCTACGGAAACCTTGAAACAGTGACCCGTAACAGTATTTTTTGACTATCGTAAATATCTATAATAACGTCATTAACGTCTGGCAAGTGTCAGCAGAAACACTGGTGACGTAGTATCAATGTACACGAACACTCCGCACAATGAAGCCATTGAATTTGTAAAAAAGGTGTTAGATTCTGGAAAAGTGTCTTTGCACAAGGTCAGCATCAAAAAGCCTCTGACAAAATATATGAAAAAAAACTATTAAAATTTATCCATCAAAACAATTCAACGGAAAATTCTACAAACAGACATACAGGTGCAGTATGAGTTTGCCCACAGAACCTGAAATCGCCTACATTCCATGAATTGGAACAAAGACTTCGCAAACTACGCAGTGAACATATTCTCTTGGGTTCACATAATTCAGAGATGATAGTTTCATACTATTCAATGGTACTAAACAGATCTTGACCAAAAATATAAATGATCTACATCTGACTTTTAAAGTTCACTGCAAGAAATAACTTACTTGGATCTAGAGATCTTTAAAGGTCCAAGAGAAAATACACTAGATATACACACGGACTCACTTAAAACCAACTGATACATTTCAGTTCCTCCAAAGAGAACCATGCCAGCCGAATTCAATGATTATTCAAAGGGTTCATTAAAGGTGAAAGCCTTAGATACGCCCACAATTCTCGGTACCTGAAATAGAATACTACTACCTAGGCACATCATAAAAACATTTGATTTCTTGGTCGGCACCATAACCTCCACTCCATGCTCTTCACATGTATTATATGTGCACTATTTTGACCCTCTAGCATGAGGTAAAAGCTATTGCAGATATCGAGAATTGCAATAATGAAGAAAATTTTATTGGATTGGGTATGGAGAAAATTGACGTCATGTTGTTGAACATGATTATTACATTGTAATACTTGCATGTCAGCATGTTTGCAATACGATCATCTGCTGCTACACATACCTAGATCTAGATACCAGTGGAGTGTAGGATGATGTGACATCACCAGCACAGATTTTTCCCTGTAGCCTTTGCAGCAAAAGCTGCCAAAATGGCAGCACACAATGAAGCAGAAATGGCCAAAATTTTGATTTTTCAAAGTCACATAACTTTAATATTCTATTTTTATTTCCTAAATTCCCATACCACATATCAATTAAATACACAACAAAAAAGTATCTAAAGTTGCAAATATGTTTGGTTGGACCTTTTCTTTAACATGTACTTACATCTGTTGCTTGCAGTAATTCCCCGCAATTTCCGTCTGTTGGAAGAGTTGGAGGAGGGTCAGAAAGGAGGTGATGGGACAGTGAGTTGGGGTTTGGAAGATGATGATGATATCTCAATGACCAGGTGGACTGGTATGGTTATGGGACCACCCAGAGTATGTACAACTCACCTCTCTAGAATTGTTTCATAAATTGTAACTCAAACATTGTACTGTAGTCTTTCCTGTACCAATTTTATTTGTTCAATACCGTATGTTGTTTCTGAACACAGGCTGTGCTGTGCCACTAAGTTCAGAGCTTGTTTCGCACACTAGCATAGACTTGTTGATGCTATGTTTCAATTCTGATGGTTCTTGTAAGTCATGTTTCATTTTAACTAGTAGCGCATTCACTGTTGTAGGCAGAAATGATGGGACAGAACCGTGAAGTTGGTGTGTATACCTCATACCTCTGAAGTCTGTAAGTTCAACCCTGCCCAGTGCAGCCTAGGTTTGAATGAAAAAAAAATTCACTAGATCTGCATGTAAGAAAGGCGATCCTATTTTATCAAAAGGGCACCATTATGCTGTGTAACTCGTCACTATGTTATCATTTCTTAATTTGATTTGGTTCAATAGAATATCTTATGATTCTATCTATATTGCAGAGTCCATACGATAACCGTATGTACAGTATAAGACTAGAGTGTGGAAATTCATACCCAGATGAATACCCAACCGTACGCTTTATTTCCAGAATTAATATGAATGGAGTCAATAGTAGCAATGGAATGGTAAGTATAAACATGTACAGGATCATAATTTGTGTTCACTCTAGTCCATGTGTGTACTCATACATGGCATATGTGAAGTAAAATTACAGTTAAATTACAAAGGTTATAAGACACAAGTAGTTCAGTTTTATACATAGCATTGAACTTTCGGTCTGTCCTGGTTGATGATATCCTTCTTAGAGTGGTGCTACCTAGTCAGTTGTAACTATGGCGACAATCCTCCTCAGAATGGTGTTACCTAGTTAGCTGTAACTATGGCGACAGTCCTCCTCAGAATCGTATCGTATCAGGTGGGGTGGCGTGGGGTGGGGGTTGGATGGGGATGGGACGGAGCCTCTACAAAAACTCATTACCTATAGCGTTACTTGACAATTTCTCCATAACTCATTACTGCTTCTTCTTTTTTCTTTCACCCAGATCGATCGTAAATCATGTTCTGTGTTAGCCAGATGGTCACGAAGCTATACAATTAAGACAATATTGACAGATATAAAAAGGATGATGACGCTAAAAGAAAACGCTAAATTACCACAACCCCCTGAAGGAGCCACATATTAAAAGTTGTGCTCAATACTCTTTGCATTTAAACGTCAGTTTTGCTCCAGCTTAGAGAACCATACACAATGATATATATGAATGTATGATTCTGAAAGTCCAAATTTCATTTTGAAATAACACATTCATCCTGTTGTTGTGGACAATGTGAAAGTAGATAATGCAAATACCAAGCTATAGCTCTTTAACCATGCAATTAACACATTTGGTCATGTTCCTTGAATTGTGACATAAAAGCCCCTTATTCTCCAAAATTCTACAAAACTGATACCGTTGCAATAGTCGGGAGCAAAACTGATGGCTGATTGCTTTATACAGGGATATTTATCTTTTTTGCAAAGATAATTCAAGAAGCCTGATAATATAATCTTGACTCGTTGTTAACTCATTCTCCTCTCAAACATGTGAGAAAGGGGTTGACTCATGTTAACTCCACCTCCTCTCAAACATGTGAGAAAGGGGAGTTGACTGTGACCTTAACTCTGCCTCTTCTTAGAAATGAGAGATAGGGTAGTGATTCATCTTGAACCCTACCTCTTGTCAGAAACACGAGAGAAAGTGGAATTGACTGTCAACTATCGCTAAGTCTTCTTGTAATTTGAAATGAGACATGTATCTAGCCTGATTTTTGTTACTGTATCTATAAACTGAGTGATGCATTGCTCTGCAATAACAAGTCTACCCCCCTGACAGAGGCATATGTAAAGTCAGAAATACAGAGAAAGTTTTGTCTTTTCTGGTTTGTATTGTTACTATTTCGTCCTGTGTCAATTTTGAAAATGAGTAAAGAGGGGTTGTAATGTACAATACAGCAATGTCAACTTATCCTTTCACTGTACTAGTTCTTATTTCAGAATATTACTTTCAGCTTCTGTTTTCAAAAACCAAGTACATTATTTTAGTAGACTTAGTCGCACATGTGTGGTCTAAATTTAACTTTAATAGGAAACATATAGAAGGTGGCATTTATTTTCCAGCATTAAAACAACATGCACACTTATTGTAGTTGATACATACAAGTTGCTCATTACTAATTGTGAAAAATCATGAAAGTGCTTACTAACTAGCTCGTATAGTATAGACTGCAGTAATTGTCAATGTTTGCAAGGCTTATTGGTATAGCATTTTTTTTTAGCTAGGAAAGGAAAATAACAAAAACACAAGAAAAAAAATTGTTAAGTTGACATGTAGATAAAGATTAGCTCTTTCATGTATGTATGATTTTCTTCAACTTCTACGAATTTATATTCTAAGACACAATCAGATGTATGTACATCGGTCATTGAAATAAGTTGTTGAAAAGGTGAATTTGGCATGTATTTCCAAGAAATTCAAACATCAGTACAACGTGCTGTAGGTGTTAAATGACTGATCTTGCTTTTACATGTTCAGATGTATGTACACCAGCAGAGGATGCGAATGAGTTTAAAAGTGATCTTCTGACTATATGTGAAATAAAACCAGGGATGTGTGCATACATTAGGTAAAAAACAAAGTTAAGTGTTTAATTGACTTTAGGGTGGGTCATCCAAACCAGATGTACATACATCTATTCAAATGCAAATTAGGTGTTACAAAATAAGATCTGGCCTTTACAAAATCATACTAAGTAGAAAATTTGTCTTGGAAGATTTGAAGTCTTTACTTACTAGTGATAGTATATTTCAAACTGAATGCATTCACATAAATAAGAGAAAAAAAGTAAGAAAAAAACACACACACGAACACCTCCCCTTTTGTTTGTTGATCTGCTCCATTTTGTGAATAAACATGTGAGAAAAGTCCAATTGTTCTTTAGTGGTGACTGTTATCATTACTATAACTGTTATGTAATGAATGCTGTCTGGAAATATAGCCTTTGTTTTGATGTACATTTCCTGGAAATGAGTGAGTGCGGGTAGAATGAATGTCATGTAAGTTTCCTGGAAATGGACAAGCCCTCACTGAAATGAATTTCTGGAAATTGACAAGCCCTCACTAGAATGAATTAGATGCAAGTCGTGTAAAGGTTGGTAAGTACTGAAATGGATTTGATGGAAGCATTCCTAGAAATTTGCAAGTTCTGGCCAGGATGAATGAGATAAAAGTGGTATGTAAATTGGCAAGCACTTGCTAGAATTAATGAAATGAGAGCAGCTGAGAATTTGGCAAATATTGGCTAGAATAAATGTGATGTAAGCATCTTGGAAATTGGCAAAGCAGTGACAAGTGAATTGTATACATCCTGGAAATGGTGAAGTGCTCGCTAGTTGTATTTGTCAAGACAAAGATATTGTGGCAAATATGATATGAGGAGTTTCCAGGTTTCTGAAGTGTTATTTCATCATAAAATCACACTTTGATGGCAGTAATCAATATATTAAAGTGAACTAAAGGTAGTAATAAGTCTTGACTAAACATTTCCTTCAGTATTATATTGTTTTCATCTCAGTCTGGCACATTGGATTAACTATCAATACCCAAGTAATCATTTTGGCAATAGAAAATCACTATTCTTTTTACTCCTTTTCTCAGGGGTGGGATAGAGATGGGAGTCAAATTTGAAACATGAAATCATATACTAAGACCATAAATTATACCCTAAAAACTTGTAAGTCACAAACCAGTTTCTCTGAATCACCATGTGAGGGCACAACTTTGCAAAATGGCGGCATCCATCGAAGGAAGTGTTACTTTTCTTCCGAAAAACAGCAGTCAGTTTTAGATTTGATATCTTTAAACATGTCCTATCCAATGTCAAAATACATGGAGAGTATCAATGACAAAACATTTCTAGGTTCAAGCCTATTTTGAAGAAAAACTAAAAATTGTAGTATTGCACTTGAGTGTACATGGTCATTGCATGTGCATGGTACACATAGTACTAGTAGAATGCACTTAGTGATACTGTTTTCATATTTGACCAATATCTTAAACGAAAACGAAATACCACCAACGGCATTCCTACAAGTAGTACTACTACTATGCATACACATACACTCCAGTACAGTACATGTTGGGCCCACATTTTTTTTTAGAATTCTTTAATATAAGCTTTAACCCAGCAACGATTTTTGTCGTGGACACTCTCCATGTATTTTGACAAGTATGTGATTTAATTGTTTCAATATTTGACTCCCGTCTCTATCCTACCCCTGTTTCTGACACCAAACTTCATAGCCAGTGCATATGTGGATATACAACAGATCAGGCTGCAGGAAAACAAATAGTAGAGAGAAAAAAGGCAAGAACCACAGGAAAATAGTGGGAGAGACCTGAAGTACACTTTGATGAGGAGACACGTATACATATACATACAGAGGGACATGAATAACACATATTATAAATCAATTTTTACAGTGGCAATAATTTTTATTTTATTTGGAATAAAATTGTAACACTACCAAAATAATGTGATTAAATCCTACATTAATTAAACTAGTAACAGTAACTACAGTTAAAACTTCTAAATGCAGTTTACTAAAGTTGAAAAGGTAACTACACTATCAGTCGTAAGATTTTGTATTAAAGTACACATACAAACTAACATTTCAAATTTACACACCCAACTTGATGAAAATAGACATCTGTTATTTACATTATAAATATTGACTAAATGAGACAGGACACTTTTGTGCAACCCTAAAGAACATGTACATTTCTTTTTAATATATATGCAAATAAATGAGATTTTAAACAACCTGGAACCCAAGCTATGACTATACGACATGTCCTTCAAGTTCCTGTGTGTGTAGAGCACAACTTGGAACCTGGTAGTAAGATAATATTTTTCTCGCTAAATTTCCCTCCACCTAAGAAATGTAGACCGTCACCACTAAAATATAGACTGCCACAACAAAGTGTAGCGCACCAACTTAGGAGATTACCACCTTTAATGCCCATTGCGGGTTCTTAACCACTAACATTTCAATAGGGAACTTGCAATCCAGACTGAGCATGCTCAGACGCAAAGGACTATGGGATTATGAGGTTATCGTAATACCTAATCTGGAGCTACCGATAAAATAAACCTCCCACAATGGTCAGGGTAACAATCAATTGATTATTTGTGGTTACAAACAATGTATCAACATTGTTTATAATGCTAGTAATTGATGAGGATAGTTATTATCACATTTCCCATGATGCAACATTCAACATGGCAGGTTTGCAAGTTCCCTATTTGTAGTCCTCTGTTCATACAATACTAACTATGTACGTTCTACATGTGTGACTGGGTATCTTAAACCAATCAAACTTAAGAGATAATTTTTCGCATCTGTATGGCATCTGCCACTACATTAATATGACCTTAGAAGTGATGTAATTCATCATATTGAAATGAATGGCAATTTATCAACTCTAAAAAATGTGAGCAATATGAAGCTAAAAACCTGTCCCTATTAAAATCTTTCTCTTAAAATGTGGCCAGTGTGCCCTTCATTTTAATGTAACACTCTGGATGCTTCATGAAATTAAAGTAGAACAACGCCAACACAACACTCTGACCACTGGTGGCGCTCTACTGCTTAATGCAAAAGTAGCATGGCTCTGATTGGAGTTTGTACATAAACTACATATTTAACACTAAGTTTGACATAATTGATTCAGATCAGATATCAATGTGTTTAAATTCGATAAGCTAAGTATTACATTTACCAAAACTGTACAGACTGTGTTCCTTTGATATACTATAATCAATGATACACATCAGCTGTTTATTTTAGTAGATTTCAAAGGCAGCAGACTCATCACTATATACAGTGTTTGTAAAATTCACTTGGAAATGCATTTTTTAAATTGTGAATGCACGAGAAATTTGCATGCTTGTATTGTAATTGTCCAGGGACATAATGGTCGGACTTTTGGATTAGAAATATACTTTTCTTGTGATCATTTCTAACCAATACAGATTTAATATTAATCTGAAAGGTGCAGCTGTTGGTCCACTTATGTAGCCACTCACTACCCCACAGTGAGAGGGCACATTATATAAGTGGAAGCAATTTCTGGATATGCCAGGTAAACTTAATATTTGATCAATCAAAATAATAAGATAAATTTATATCTACGAATATCATTGAAAAACTGACATATGAACTGTATTTGATAAAAGTATTACCAGTTACAAAAAATCCAAAGTCTAGGTGATATTTGACTAATAAAATGTGTGTGTCTGCTAGTATTTAATTTTAGTCATCGCAAAAAAAAATGGTGTCCTTTCAAAATAATACATAGAAAAAAATTACTGGCTGTGACACTGGGCAGTTATACTGAGACACATGGTATGAAGATCAGACAGACATGACCCTAGTCTGTTTACTTTGCTATCGATACATCATTAACTGGCCTTACCTCCTAGCCTTCGTATTCTCCCATTTTGTTGAGAACATTTTTGAAAAGATTCATGTAACCACACTCCCAAAAATTGTTATCATGGTTATTCAGGACCCATTGGGTTAAATTTAAATAAATCATATGTAAATAACATGTAAATTACCACATCACGTGGCATAACGTGTGTATATTTACATACTGATTCATTTGAATAATGACAGTCTGATTATAGTTGTCATGGTTGAAAAGAATGTAATCATTACAAGCGGAGAATACGAGGGCTAGGAGGTACAACCAGCTAACAATGCATCTCGATAGCACAGTAAACAGGCTAGCTACCATGATCTTGTAATCTATTATCCAACATACTAATCTTATACTTACAAGTGGTCATATGGATGACAACTGGGTATTTATTTTGGATTTTGAACAACTCTCGGTATGGTGTTTTCCTACTTGAAAAAACAGTGTGAAACAACATATACCTGGTCCATATTTGTAACTCAATAAATTGCCAAAAATTAATAAAACATGTAAAATGTTTGTTATTGTATGTACAACAACAAACTTTTCAGACACTTTCTAGCTTTTTTGTCTTTATTGAGTTACAAACATGGACTTGGTATATGATGTTTCACATTGTTTTGTCAAGTAGGAAAGCATAGTAGAGTTGTTTTATGAATAAAAAATCCAAAATATTAAATAATAAAAAATATTAAAATAGGGTTGTCGGTGGCCAAGTGGTTAAACCACTTGCCTCTTACCACTGCGGTTGGGGTTCGAACCCCATTCAGGGTTCGATTAAATTTACCACGCTGTAAGTAAGAAGAGTGTCGTTCAGTTTGACTCTACCGAACAACACAGGTTTTCCCCGGGTACTCCGGTTTCCTCCTGCATTAACACTGAACCCATGAGGGATGGCCCTCACTGGACTTCTTGGGAGACAAGTGTTTAAATGCTTAAAGAACTATCCAGTATAAATAAAGATTATTATAGATTATTATTATTACCCATTTGTCATCCCGGCACATGACAGGCCTTCCTTATGACCACTTTAATCCTGTAAGTCATTAACTCAGAATTCAAAGCACTGTATTCAAATGTAACTTAATACATTTCAATTTCTTATACAGTAATATTACTCACAATTTTCCATTCAACATTCTTGTTCTGGAGTACATTCTATTCTGAACTTTTTGATATATTCTCAGTCCAAGTTTAATATGTGAGCCCCAAAAAATAAGTTTAACTACATAGTAATACTGGTATACACATCAATGCCGACATTTTGGATTGACAGTGATTACATCTACATTTTGTACACTGTGTACAAAATTTTCAAATCCCAAAGATCAGCAAATTCATTTTCACCTCTGCATGAATTCTTAATTCTGTTATTATAACAAAACAGACCCAACAGGTGTAGATACTCGGGGAATTCTTCAATAATAAATGTGTCTTACTTATAACATACATGCACTCACATTATATTAGCCTCAGAGTTTTCTTCACTACCAAAATACTGAATTCAGCAAATGTTTCCAAAATCAACAGAATTGTTTGAGTGATAGTGGAATTGCTACTATAGAGTGGTCTTCTTTGACATCAGTCACCAGCAGAGGGCGCACTCCATGTCATGTATTGCGTTTATATCAGAGAAATATACATTATTAAGGAGTCTCCAATATTTCAAAGAAATAACACATGGCAGTATATCAAAAGGAAAATGAGAATTATATTTTGATTGGTTGCATAAAATCCAAAATCAAGCGAGGTGATGACAAAAATATTTTCTCTGGCTTTCATATTGGAAAACAGACATCAGCTAAAAATAAATTTCACTTGGAAAATACACATCAAAGTATGTATCTAGCTGTGTTTAACAATACTACATAATGTCTGACTGTTACTTCAATGTATCCCTTGTTAAGTTGTACAGATATCATTTTTACATAGGTTAGTACTCTTCCTCCAATATTACAAAATGTCCAATGATGACCCCTGCCTTGTCGTTCTTCAAATATCATGTGACCTCATTTCCCACTGGGTCATTAGTCTAGTGACATATACCTGGCAAGGTAGACTGTAAGATACAATATGCAGTGCCACCTCACCCATCAGCCAGTAATGAGGAGACTGATTGGGGCTATAAACAACACAACATATGTCTTATGATCTACTGGTAAGGCTGTTTCAATCCCAGTTATAAGTAATGCATGATGATTCATTGGCGTAATTCATAATTGTCCCACTAACATAGTTTACATGTTGTATAACAAGTTTTCCATATGACAGTATACTAATACTGATCCTGTATGGTTGTTAAGGTAGAGTGCGCCTTGGTGATCACGTTCCCTGAAAATCAAAGTTCTTTCGGTGAAGCATTTGGCAGCCATATTGGATTTCAAAATGATTGGATATTTTGTCCTCTATCTACAAAAATTTGTACGATGACCCCTCATTTTTTTCATTAATTTTAACAGAGACTGGGTTTAAGTTTTCTTGAACAAAGTAATAGAAAAAGATTTTAAAATAAATTTCCAAGGCACATTCTACATGAATGGTGAACCTGTATGTGATGTATGTAACCTCTGACTGGTTTTGGGTGATACTCCAGAGACTTACATTGTAATTGACTCACAAAACATAACAGGCCAACACAAAGTAATGATCTCATGAATTCACACTATATGACTCTTGAATCAATATCTTTCTAACACTATATAACACTGGTTGTGTTACACAACAAATTTCCTAAGCATTTAAATTTTACTGCTTTGGACTGTGGACAATTTTATTTTTATCACACGTCTTTGAAATGTTTTACATAACTTTGTAAATTAACTTCAAGACAAAGAACACAGTTGAAATAAAAAATCAAAGAGAAACATTCACCCTATACATCAATTCTTGGTTTGGACTAAATTTTTATGGGATGTGATATAGTTCCTGAGATACACTGAAAACATTTATAGTTTCACAAAATAATCCAAGTAATCTAATGTGATTCACCTTGCATATTTGGAAAGTGAATGACACACACACACACACACACACACACACACACACACACACACACACACACACACACACACACACACACACACACACACACAGTGTCACACACACAGACACAGTGTGTCACACACACAAATCATGTGAGTATAACTACCATTATTACAAACCTCTATCTCGGTAGTCAAAACTTTTCTCAACTTTTTCTGGAATCAGATGAAAATGTAAATAAAGCCTGTGGATCACTATATTGACATGTTAGTCTGCTGCTTCCACAGGCATACACTACTATGAATCTCAGACCATTTCTATTGTGGTCTGAGTGTGAATACATGAAATTGCTTTGTACAACTAGAATTTTACTCTTGTGTGAGATTTTACAGGTTTAAGAGTCATATCAGTATATTTTGCACACTGAAACATACTGTATTTGATTTGAATTTTCACTACTTGATCATGATAAAATAAAAAGATAATTCTACATGCACATGGGGTTGGGGATGACGTATCTTGCGAGTGAATAACAAATTTGCACAAGCAGAGATGTTGTATGTTTGAGTTGATTGCTGACATCTTGAAACAGATACTAAAGTTATATACCGACAAGCAGAATGATATATATATATATATATATATATTGATGGTGGTCACCTTGAAACTAAAGTTTTGGTATGGCCTGACATGATTAATCATGCCAGCTGTCTCACACAAGGTAAACACAGTATCTTGTCAAAAGTATATAAAACAACACATCAAATCTTACTTAGGGATAAAATGGTTTGAAATAATTCCAATTTTTACATTTTTGTACTTATGTTTTTCTGGAATATTAAAATCAAACCCATTGCTTAATACGGATAAAACATATCCCAAGGAGGAATTACTTTCTTCCTAAGATTTTTGTACCATTTATACGTACTCAGAGTCACTGACTGGCTTTATCATCTCATGACAAGAACAATGGATGGTATCCAGATGGAATAGAAAGCATGTATGACTCTTATGTCCTTGAGGTCACATACGAAGTTACAGAAGTTGAACAGTTTGTTTGCTTATTTGTGATTGAGTGGGATGGCTACATGGTTACAGGTCAGAAGGCTAAGGGCAAAACAAAGTCATCATATTTCCATGTAGACACATTACAAGGCTTCCAAACCATCATGGTGTCATGAGATATACATATACATATACATGTACCTTTCTGTTACAAACACTCCCTATAACTTTAAACACTTCCTGGGCTATTGACATATTGTGGTAAATGGTAATATCAATGTAATACTTTTACAAGCATTTCCTGTCGTGTAAGTTAAACTTGGACCATATATCATATTTTTATCAAAGTATATATTTCTATAACTTGTAACTCTACTCCTGTGCTAGTGAATTGTTCTTGGACTTTGCTAAGTTCTAGAAATTATTTATTTATTCTATGAATTTGTTAATGCTATTTTTGCTTTTTGTTTGACAAAAATCTCACTGAAAATTCGCAGTGAGACTTGCTAGTCCATTTTTTTCTGTCACAATAGTTTTCAATTTTGTAAAAAATGTAGGAAAAGTGTTGACCAATATCCATAAACAATACCAAAGTATAGTTCTGTTCAAATCTATCACCTACACCCATTTCTTTCTTTTTCTGAGATGCCGCTGTGACTTTACCATACTTTAGGTTGTCAATATATGATATTAATCTTCACATCTAAATTCAATAATATATGAACAAACTAGCTGTTGAAAATATGAATATTGAGTTACGTACACATAAATGAAGTAAACAATGTATTTTTACCTCCATGAGTAAAACACGTGTTGGAAAACATCATAGTGTGTCCACTGCAATTTGTGCTTTTGAAAATTGCCACTTTGTTAGAGCCCACTTATTTTAAACTCCTTTCAAATCTTTCTTCAAAAAAATATTCTTATGAATGTTCTAATACCTACAATACTTACAGGACAAACATATTAGTATTGCATTATGGGAAGTATGGAATATACGATCATTGGCAAACACAGGTCAAAGGTCAACAATTTCCACTTCTGTCAAATTATATTAGTCTTATTTCAGATTATGAGCATTGCTGCTCTTAATTCCAAGTGATCCCTTTATCTTATTCATCTAGAGTGTAAAACTAGTAGACCCCCTAGGCTCTTAATATTTCTGTGTGTATATGTTGCTGAATGTTCTAGCGTTGGAATTATCACCAGACTGTTGCTATGGATACTGATTAGTTTTACTCAGACCAATAAATCAATTTATTCCAGACAAATTACATGAATTGCTTAGCAACATAATAAAGGCACTGTTCTATTTCTTAGATGTAATTTATAATAATGTGTCCGACTACAACAAATTTCTGCCAATATCTTGATAAATTTGCATGAAGTCTTTTTAACCATACCTAATCATGATTTGATACATCTCTTTGAGATATACATTCAGAGTACCTCCATTATTATCACCTTTTAAAGATTTTCTTTAAAAATTCTTAAAATTCTAGATTTTGGCAGAAATGTTTGGCACTATAAATACCATTGAATATGTAGGCCAATTATCAAAATGTATATTTCATTTGCAAATATTTTGGAGCCAGTCAAAGAAATTAAAACTTTTAGTTTGAATATCTTCCTCGGAATCAGTAACCATGATGGTACTTCGTTTTTTTTTCCTTTCATCTTTTTTGTCCAAACATTGAGCAACATCATGAAACATTGTTTCCACGCCATCGTCACGCTTCGCAGACACGGTAAAGTGCTTGATTAATTTACCATCCTGGGACTGAGCAAAATATTTGTCTGCTTGGGCAATTGTTTCTCTGGCGTCCTCCTCGTCTCTGTCTTTCAGTAAATCAGATTTGTTGCCAATCAGGAAGAGTTTGACACCTTCATCTCTGCTTGTGATAGTATCAATCCAGTATGTAACAATACTATCGAAACTCTCGCTACTTGTGATGTCGTACACCATCAACGCTGCTGACGTATGCCGATAGTAATTCTCCGTCAGAGATCTCATTCTTTCAGCTCCCGCAGTATCCCAGATATCGACCTACAATCAATGATAGATAGCACACAACTTATTACATTCATCTATTTTGATTACGTTATGTTCTAGTACATTTTGTGTTTTACGATATGATTATGAATTATAAACTTGTCATATTTTTATATGCATATAGTTTACACCATATATAAAAAAAATTAAAGTACAACAGTTATTTGACTCAAGCGCACACACCATGGGGTCCAACACTACAGAAACTTGCCAGTCAACCAGACAAACACAATAGCATTGCATTATGGTTTAATAGTATGGATGATCAATTAGCAACACAGGTCAAAGGTCAACAATTTCCACATTTGTCAAATTAAATAGTTTTATTTCAAATCGTGAGCATAATTTTTTATATTGTGTAGGCACAACCTAACAATTGGATAGGTATTTTGAGCCATGTTACATTGACAATGTGATCCAATGCATCATGTTTGTCAAAAATGTCAGGGCATGCATTATCAGATGACAACTGAACTTTAATAATGCACTTCAATATACTTTGGGTAGATCCAAATCATATTTAGCAATTGAGATATATGGTCATCATTTATGCAGTGCCCTGATGCCCTTAGTGTTAGAGGTGGGGGAAACTGGAGTACCCAGGGCAAGTCTGCATTGTTTAGTAGGGTCAAACTGAGCATCATGCATCATACATACAGATATGGTTGACTTTGTTCAAATGAAACACAGCAAACTGTTGGAATATTTTCAGTTTTGTTTGCTTTCATTCAAATCTGTATAACCATGACAACTGGTTTAATACAAGTTTTCTCTATAAGTAATGATATATGTAGTCTAGATGCTTTCCGTGGCATCAAATCTCAAGATCTATCTTCACATCATCTAGCTTAATGAGAAATCATGTACCAAAATTTGCAAATGGGTAAACTTCCAACTGTTAGAAATTTATAAGTAGCGTCCTGCTCTGATAATTGTATGATATTTGGACATTATGTAACTAGCCCAATAAACATTAACTTGTCATTGGGCAGAATTCTGCGATTGAATAACAAAGGCTAGATGTGAGAGAGATCTTGAGATTCCATGCTACCGATAGCACTAGACAATGATATATGGTCACTCGGCTATAATGGTAAATTTACTTTTTTAGACTGATGTTTAATCTGAGTGTCAACCAGACAAAATTCTTTGTCATAATTATACCTAGATTATTACTCCATCCATATTTCTATCCTACATGCCCTTAGTACTGTAGGTATACTGTCATAAAAGATTAAACTATATGCTTCTTTGTGACAAATGTACACAATGCACTGCAGAAAGCCCTGTGGGGGGGGGGGGGGGAGGCTCCAACACAGAAGATTGTTCGGATATAAATAGTTTTATATGATCACTTCACTAGTCTTATAACAATATCTGAAATGTTCAATAGAATGTATATATGTATGTACATGTATGTATGTATGTATGTGTGTGTGTGTGTGTGTGTATGTATGTATGTATGTATGTATGTATGTATGTATGTATGTATGTATGTACCGGTATGTATGCATGTGTGTGTGAAGAGAAGCAATAAATTGAAAACATGGTACATTGTCTATAATTTGAATGGACTACTATAATAGAATTGTTCATTTGACCTTCGGGGTAAATTACTAAAGAAGAAGTCTGGGTTTTACAGACGTACATGAGGGACTTTGTGGATTTCTAGTCTGGCATTGGATGGTGATAACAAAAAAACAGTCCACACATATTACATATGCCAGCCTTTCTTTAATACATAACATATTGCTTTTGCACTCAGCTGTAATATTTTTGTCATGAAATCAGAAACAAGTCTGCCCTATTTAGTATCCCCTAAATGTGATTTATGAAAAAATTAAAGATACAAATTTATCATATGTATCTTTCATAAATGCCATTGACAAATGATCTATTACAGCTTTGTGTACACTATGTAATATAAATAACAGTTAATAGTTAATTGCTGCATATTTTGTGTGTAATATATATAGTATAATGGTATATATTATTTGACAGGAAATAATGTAAAAATAATTATCAAGGGTCAACATATTGAAACAAATAAATAAATAAAAAACCATGAAATGTGTAGAATAATTCAAACTGTGATTGTTCAGTGCTAATATTAATTCATTGGTGTTATGTATTGTGTAATTTAAATTAGCTATAATGATGGTAGTATTGCAGTTTTAAAACAGGTAAATATTAGAACATATAACATTTACCATTGCAGAGATGGTAGTACTGCAGTTTTAAAACAGATAAATATTAGAACATACAACATTTACCATTGCAGAGATGGTAGTACTGCAGTTTTAAAACAGATAAATATTAGAACATACAACATTTACCATTGCAGAGATGGTAGTAGTGCAGTTTTAAAACAGGTAAATATTAGAACATATAACATTTACCATTGCAGAGATGGTAGTACTGCAGTTTTAAAACAGATAAATATTAGAACATACAACATTTACCATTGCAGAGATGGTAGTAGTGCAGTTTTAAAACAGGTAAATATTAGAACATATAACATTTACCATTGCAGAGATGGTAGTACAGCAGTTTTAAAACTGGTAAATATTAGAACATACAACATGTACCATTGCAGAGATGGTAGTATTGCAGTTTTAAAACAGGTAAATATTACAACATACAACATGTACCATTGCAGAGATGGTAGTATTGCAGTGTAAAACAGGTAAATATTAGAACATATAACATTTACCAATGCAGAGATGGTAGTACTGCAGTTTTAAAACTGGTAAATATTAGAACATACAACATTTACCATTGCAGAGATGGTAGTATTGCAGTTTTAAAACAGGTAAATATTAGAACATACAACATTTACCATTGCAGAGATGGTAGTATTGCAGTGTAAAACAGGTAAATATTAGAACATATAACATTTACCAATGCAGAGATGGTAGTACTGCAGTTTTAAAACAGGTAAATATTAGAACATATAACATTTACCATTGCAGAGATGGTAGTACTGCAGTTTTAAAACAGGTAAATATTAGAACATATAACATTTACCATTGCAGAGATGGTAGTATTGCAGTGTAAACAGGTAAATATTAGAACATACAATATAGATCAATGGTGATGGCAACACTACTACAGTGTATACATATTAATATTAGAACATATAACATTTACCAATGCAGAGATGGTAGTACTGCAGTGTAAACAGGTAAATATTAGAACATATAACATTTACCATTGCAGAGATGGTAGTACTGCAGTGTAAACAGGTAAATATTAGAACATATAACATTTACCAATGCAGAGATGGTAGTACTGCAGTGTAAACAGGTAAATATTAGAACATATAACATTTACCATTGCAGAGATGGTAGTACTGCAGTGTAAACAGGTAAATATTAGAACATACAATATAGATCAATGGTGATGGCAACACTACTACAGTGTATACATATTAATATTAGAACATATAACATTTACCAATGCAGAGATGGTAGTACTGCAGTGTAAACAGGTAAATATTAGAACATATAACATTTACCATTGCAGAGATGGTAGTACTGCAGTTTTAAAACAGGTAAATATTAGAACATACAACATTTACCATTGCAGAGATGGTAGTACTGCAGTGTAAACAGGTAAATATTAGAACATATAACATTTACCATTGCAGAGATGGTAGTACTGCAGTTTTAAAACAGGTAAATATTAGAACATATAACATTTACCATTGCAGAGATGGTAGTACTGCAGTGTAAACAGGTAAATATTAGAACATATAACATTTACCATTGCAGAGATGGTAGTACAGCAGTTTTAAAACAGGTAAATATTAGAACATATAACATTTACCATTGCAGAGATGGTAGTACTGCAGTGTAAACAGGTAAATATTAGAACATATAACATTCACCATTGCAGAGATGGTAGTATTGCAGTGTAAACAGGTAAATATTAGAACATATAACATTTACCAATGCAGAGATGGTAGTACTGCAGTTTTAAAACAGGTAAATATTAGAACATACAACATTTACCATTGCAGAGATGGTAGTATTGCAGTGTAAACAGGTAAATATTAGAACATATAACATTTACCAATGCAGAGATGGTAGTACTGCAGTTTTAAAACAGGTAAATATTAGAACATATAACATTTACCATTGCAGAGATGGTAGTAGTGCAGTTTTAAAACAGGTAAATATTAGAACATACAACATTTACCATTGCAGAGATGGTAGTAGTGCAGTGTAAACAGGTAAATATTAGAACATATAACATTTACCATTGCAGAGATGGTAGTATTGCAGTGTAAAACAGGTAAATATTAGAACATATAACATTTACCAATGCAGAGATGGTAGTACTGCAGTTTTAAAACAGGTAAATATTAGAACATACAACATTTACCATTGCAGAGATGGTAGTACAGCAGTTTTAAAACTGGTAAATATTAGAACATACAACATGTACCATTGCAGAGATGGTAGTATTGCAGTGTAAACAGGTAAATATTACAACATATAACATTTACCATTGCAGAGATGGTAGTATTGCAGTGTAAACAGGTAAATATTAGAACATATAACATTTACCAATGCAGAGATGGTAGTAGTGCAGTTTTAAAACAGGTAAATATTAGAACATACAACATTTACCATTGCAGAGATGGTAGTACAGCAGTTTTAAAACTGGTAAATATTAGAACATACAACATGTACCATTGCAGAGATGGTAGTATTGCAGTTTTAAAACAGGTAAATATTAGAACATACAATATAGATCAATGGTGATGGCAACACTACTACAGTGTATACATATTAATATTAGAACATATAACATTTACCAATGCAGAGATGGTAGTACTGCAGTGTAAACAGGTAAATATTAGAACATATAACATTTACCAATGCAGAGATGGTAGTACTGCAGTGTAAACAGGTAAATATTAGAACATATAACATTTACCAATGCAGAGATGGTAGTACATGTATTGCAGTTTTAAAACAGGTAAATATTAGAACATATAACATTTACCATTGCAGAGATGGTAGTACTGCAGTGTAAAACAGGTAAATATTAGAACATATAACATTTACCATTGCAGAGATGGTAGTACTGCAGTGTAAAACAGGTAAATATTAGAACATATAACATTTACCATTGCAGAGATGGTAGTACTGCAGTGTAAACAGGTAAATATTAGAACATATAACATTTACCAATGCAGAGATGGTAGTATTGCAGTGTAAACAGGTAAATATTAGAACATATAACATTTACCAATGCAGAGATGGTAGTATTGCAGTGTAAACAGGTAAATATTAGAACATATAACATTTACCAATGCAGAGATGGTAGTACTGCAGTGTAAACAGGTAAATATTAGAACATATAACATTTACCAATGCAGAGATGGTAGTACTGCAGTGTAAACAGGTAAATATTAGAACATATAACATTTACCATTGCAGAGATGGTAGTACATGTATTGCAGTTTTAAAAGAGGTAAATATTAGAACATACAATATAGATCAATGGTGATGGCAACACTACTACAGTGTATATATATTAATATTAGAACATACACCATTGTCATGATATTGATTGTCAACGTTGTATTTAGCTCTCAAATCAATGTATTCTGCTGTCAGTATTAACTGATGCATGTAAAGATGCCATTAACCAGAGTCACAATAACTTATCAGTACAGTGTGAGTGTGTATGTGAAGAGTGGCATACATTCTGAATCCCTTGGTAACAACTATGTAGTTATGAACTCTAGCCTTTAAGTATTTACACAAATGATATATGAGGTGATTATCACATATCTGGATTATGCCAAAATCTATTTATAAATGATAACTAGGCATACATTAAATTATAACTGAATGATCAATAATTCTATGTTGTCTGACTGACTGATGTACAACTGACAGGTTCTCAAACCATACTACTCACTGATATTGAGAGTAAAGGCATATCAATATATCGCAAATTTATCCCATTCTTATTTTTCATAATTTGTAAATTTATTTTGGTTTTCAATCCTCTTCTCATTAAAGTATATATGTTCTCTACTAACGCATTCCATGATTCCAGCTATGCTGTCATTCTTGTTTTACAATTTTTTATTAAATTTACATTTCTCAGGAATTGTTACATTGTGGTGTGTGTTTTACATATTATTAACTTACAACAGTTACCCATGGTAAAATGTGAATCGTTAAAATTGTCACTTTTTTGGGATACAGTCACAGTTCTGGTATGTGAGAAATTGGGTACGAGTTACTGTTTCTAAACTATAAAAAGATTTTAACAGCTGGTTAGTAGGTAAAAACGACAATAACACTCTAGATGTTGACATCAATCCATAAACCAATGCATAAACCTACAGTAAATCACTGAATTGTAGTAAGTACCTTTGGCCTGCTATGTTTACATCATGTTGTAAAAATCATGGGTAGTAATTACCATACTGGTTTCTGCACACATACACAATGACATCCTACCATACACAGTGACAGACAGACACAGACACAAACATATCCTCACACACATACACATGTACACAATCCTCTCACACATCTGCACACACACACACACACGCACGCGCACTCATACACATACATACACAAACATACATACATACATACATACATACATACATACATACATACATACATGCAGCATGCATCAGAGACAGACAGACAGACAGACAGACAGACAGACAGACAGACAGACGACAGACAGACAGACAGACAGACAGACAGACAGACATCTCCAGGCAGGCAGACAGACACACACACACACACACACACATACATACATACATACATACATACATACATACATACATACATACATACATACATACATACATACATACATACATACATACATACATACATACATACACACAGACACACACACACACACACACACACACACTAGTAATATACCACAGTTGCAAAATTTTCATTTGCTACAAAGAGACATTAAACTATTCAATGGAATGTAAAACAATTCATTGTAACAATGGGTATCATGATATAATATAATATCTAGGAAACTAACTCTACATGACTATTCAACTCGAGAACACTAAAAATAACCTCTACAAGCAATTCAGTTCACATGTCAGGATATACATATTTCTTATTCATATGATATCATATAAGAAATGAGAACCATGATGTCTTGGCACTGACATAATTCCATATATGACTAATGCTTTATAAAATTAACAAAAAATTTGGTTTTACTATTTTTTTAATATTAATTAGTTATTGTGGTAGCACTCTAAGATTAACTGTATTGATAATTATACAACCATTCTGAGATATGTTCAGTATCAGCAAATCCAAAAGTGGATGGGTCAGCAAAAAAATGTCAAATACACCTGATCAAATATAATCATCAATAATAATTTATTACATTTTTTTCTTAGCCTCCACACTAGGAAATTAATTATTGTCAGCAAACAGTTCTGAAATATTTAATTTGCAAATTTAGATCACCTTGTCCTACTTTTAAAGTTATTACTATCAGTATGTAAAGAGATGAGTACTCTAGACAATATATATTTGTTTATTTTTCCAAAAATCAATAGAATGGTAGTTAATTTGGAACGATAAATTTGAAATAAATACAATGTTTTGATCAGTCTACTACGGACATTGATCACACAATGATTTAATCATTCAACGTTAATATGTCACTCTCCAAAACTGGCGGAATAATATGTCTATAAATTGATGGTTGTTGGTATCCCTGTTCATGATGGGTCTCTTCTGTCTGATGTACGTGTAGATTGCTTCCTTTACTGTTCCAATCTTTTTGTGTGATCAAGGTCCATAGTAGACATGTTTAAATGTCCAGTTGTTTCTAACTAACCATTCAATTTTACTGTTCTGTGAGTAACTGTACACGGAAGACGAGATCATCATCTACATCATATACAGCGAATTTCACAATACCGTGCAACTTTTCTATTTGATACAACAACGCAGAAACCAAGAAGAAACTGGACATGCTACACTTCAATAGTAAGATTGAATGAGTACAGTTTCTTGCTACATTTTGTCTAATTGAAATGAAGTACACATGCCACCATACAAACATCAAATGAACACCGCAAAGGACATTTTACGCGCTCTTCATCTGGTTTGATATTAAGAAAAATATTGGTGCCTGAATGTCTGCATGGAGTTGCAATACATTGAAATTGTTTATTTCATTTATAGACTAAATGTAGCAAAAAATGCGATCTTCTTATTGGGGTGTTGCATATGCAGTTTCTTGTTGGTTTCCGTGTGGTTCTATCAAACAGAAAAGCTGCACGCTATTGTGAAATTCACTGTATACTATCAATTTTGTTAATTCGTTATTTCCTACAAATACTGACAGAATACCTTGAAGCAGAGTATACATTATGTATATTGTATATCCTAATATTATTACCCAATATTTTTCTTTGTTAAGCCAAGGAAAATACAAGTGACAAAGACAGATGGTCATACGCATATTCTAGCTGAATGAAGGAAACTACTGTACAACAACATAATTATACCTGTCTAAGGGGGACAACCACCCCAGGAAATGTAGTCATTTTCATAAACGATAGTTGGGTTCTGGAGTGTCATTTCACGATGTTACATCACCTACAATTAATTGCAATTTCAGAGAAGCAGCAAATGGGTATCTTTGCTATGGGTTATTGCATCAATGGAGTCAGCGAAAATAATGTATTCAAGTTGCACACTGAATAGTCTTGAATCCTGAGCGCCTATACTCTTCAGTGTAAAACATCCCTAATGAATATATATTTCTGCTGACTCCCATGATGCAATGTCCCACAGCAAACATAAAGGTACAGAATCACCTTGATGTGTGACCTAAGGGGCCTTGTCACTACGAGTCACTAAATGGGTAGTGACAAACCCTTCTGGCCGAATGAAGACAAATATTGGAGAATAATATAATTATACCTCCTCAAGCATAATTCATGAAAAATTGGAGAATGATATAATTATACCACCTCAAGAATAATTTATGAAAAATTGGGAAAAATAATGGTGATTTTGAATGTTTCGACTCATATTTCAAGTGCCACAAAACCAGTGATGTAGACATGAGTTGTTATGATGTAGAAAGACCAGGGTATATAATACTGTTTATATATTTTCTGTTCAAAGACAATTCTGTATGGTATAATGGTGAATGTTTTGAGTACTACAGAGCCACTATAATGTAAATGTGCATTGTTGTGATGTATTTCTGACGAATTCTTAATAATAGATGTAGATAAGATATAACTTTATTACAACCATATAGAAAATTGACAATTCTATTTGGGTATATAATGGAATATAGATATCAAAGAAAACTACAATGAAATAGGCTAATGTTATATTAGTATACATGCAACAAGATACATGTATTCATATAGTTAAAAAAAGTGTGTCAGTCTGTCAGTCTGTCAGTCTGTCTGTCTGTCTGTCTGTCTGTCTGTCTGTCTATCTATCTAACTCTCTCTATCTATCTATCTATCTATCTATCTATCTATCTATCTATCTATCTATCTATCTATCTATCTGTATATCTATATTTATATGCATAAATGTATTATTGTGATATTTATGAGATCTTCTGGTATGTCATAGATCATGTTGTCGGAAATGGAGCTTATGCATATAATATTGTCTTTCATGTACTCTCATTCATAACTCTCTATATATAATATTATTGTGAACCATACACTTCAACTCTTTCTTGGTTGTAAGCTTCCGAAAACATGGTTAATAAATGTATGGAATGATACAATTTTATGCTTAGATTCTGAAATGAAATGTATGGTTCACAACGATGTTATTAGGTTGGTAATTAAAAAGTGGCATACCAGTGTAGCCATTATCTGTGTTTGGGTTTCCCCATACCATATATACCACGTGTGAGAGTACTGTGTGAAAATACCAACGTTGCTCTGGAAACTGTAGCAACATGATCTGACCATCTATACACAGAAAATCTCATAAACATCACAATAATATTTTTTGTTCACATTTTAAAGTGTATTTTAGTAAAAAAGTGATATACCTCAATTGGTTGACCATGGGCATCTTGGAACCGTCTTGGAAAGCTGGGACGTGTCGTCAATGTCGTTTCTGTGGTCCTTGGGAACTTCTCTCCCATGTAACGTCGAAATAAGCACGTCTTACCTACGCCTGCATCTCCCAACAGAATCACTTTGTGTGTTCGCAAATTTCCGATACTGGGACTTGCTGGTAGCGATTGCGACATTTTGGTCTCAAAGTAAACAACGTCGGTTATCGGAGAACATGAATGATATATTGTTAGTGTGAAGTTGTACGAATTCTTGACTTGAGCCAAAAGCACACCAAACGCGAAACAGCTGTGAAACTTTACAAAGGCCTACAGCATCAAACATAAATTCAGGTTCCACACTTTATCAACCAACACAGTACGAAGTCGAGTCGTGGTACACTGTGTGCGAAGAAGGCAAGGAAAGCGACATGTGTAAGATCTTTCCATTCACCGCTAGTTGTGTTTAGCGATGTATGGTTCAGCTTGTCGAAAGAATTCTAGGTCGCGAGTAAAGTCAGTCCTCAATAGATCGAAACGGGGTTTTCCAACAACGCAAACAGCGTAATGTGTGATCAATATTTGATCTTCACAATATGAAACCACTGCGTTATTTTGAACCTTGAACTTTCGTTTGTCGAACTCCATCGTTAGAGGGCAGAAATGATGGCATCCCCCGCGTCTAGTCTACATCACATCCACATCATGCACATGTAATTTACTTTCACAAGACTATTCATTCTATATTGTAAGATTTGGGGAAATTTATCTACGCACTTTCTCTCAAATATTTTGATCACTTCAGAAAAAGTGGTACTATAGTAAGATTTTAGTGACAGTAAACAAAATATTGATAATAAATCTTGCACTAATTTTTAACAAAAAAAGAAAGAAATTATAAACTTATTTGCAATAATTTGTTATATATAATACGACGAGAAATAAATACTTGAGACGTCTCATTTAACGTTGTTGGTCGATTGATGGAATGGGGAATATAGCGCCCTCTCACAAAACTTCAGCTTTGGGGTATGACATTTCATTCCACTATACTTTGAGTACTAGTAGACACATGTAACGGTGCTGCTATTTTAGCCATTGACAATTTTTGTGCAGGGGGAGGGCTACATTTTATTTTTTGAGGAGGGTGGGAGGATTTTTGAGGAAAACTTTTTTTATACCATCCAAAAGAGAGAAAAACATTGTCTGTACTTATGATAGAAAAGAAAATTGTGTCATGGAAATCTAGTTTATAAAACATTGTTGTCATGCAGGTGTCAAAAGCTAAAATCATTCTGAAGTGGCAAGATTTGGCTAGCTATAGTTTCTACTTGAGTAGCTGCAAAATATTTCTTAACTGGTCTATTGAGCAGTTTAGAAAGGCACCATCATCTGTTTCTTAATCGCCACATATTTTCAAGAAAGTTTGCTAATTTTTGTAATTTATTTCAATAACATTGAATGCACTGTTGAAGTTGAAATTAAGTTTATTCACCCCAAGAAATGAAATGTAACTCTCTCTAATGTAACTATAAAAATAGTTAATGGCTATAAAAAGTGCAGGAATCATGCTTCACTATACTTGTACATGGATGATGTCTTCGGTTATTTATGAAACTTACGACTTGTAATTTTTGAAAATCTTCTTTCTCTTTCCCTGGAACTGTGATATTCAGCATGTGAAACTGGCCTGGCATTTTTTAAAAACATTAGCAAGAGAGCTCACTATATGTTACGTTGTTCAGAGAAAACATTAGTACTGCAAGGGATGCATTGCAAATTAATTATTTACCTCATTCAGAGAGAACACAGTACCCTTGTTACCCTGTTCAGGAAGAACACAGATATTATTGCAAGAGGGCCCAGTGAGTCTCTTACCTTCTTCAGAGAGAACACAGAAATTACAAGAGGCTTTGTTCTGCAAAAACACAAACTCAAAGTGACCTCATAGCTACTGCTACCAGGTTCAAAGAGAACATAAAGGCAACTTTCAACATTTATTGTAATAAATGATGTTGGTTTGTAAGTTGTACTGAACTTATATCAATTTCATTTCATTTCATTGAATTGAATTGAAATTTATTCCCCACAAGAAATAAACATACAAAAAAGAAATAAATGATAACATCCTAAAGGAAAAACGATTTCAAGTTTTGGGTGAGAGACTAGAAAATAGTTTTCGGAAAACTAATTGAGTCTAGCCACTCAATTTCAAAAGCATCAAATTGCATATCACAAAAAAAAATGTGGAGACTGCAGTTGCTCAAATTAACACTGATTACAGAGTCAGAAAACAACAAACAACAATTGTTTACATTAATAAGAAAACAGATAATCAAACTACAGTGATACGAAATTTACATGTCAACTGGCTAAAGCATCATGAAAACGCAAATAACTAATAACCTTAATATGTACTTAGAATCCAGTGCTTATATTTTGATTTAAACCTAGCCCAGTTGAGAATATTTCTGATATCGTTGGGTATTTTGTTCCATAGCATGGGACCGGCAAATTAAATTGAAGACAGGCCAAGTCGGCTAGTATAGTTTGGAACATGAAGATCTCCTCTTAGTTTACAGCGAGTATTGTGATCATGTGCAAAAAAAGAAAAGTAGTTATGGAAAATAGGTGGAAGATTATTGTTTAGTGCATCATGCACAAAAAGACCTACTTGAAACTCAAATTGTTTATATATGTCAAGTATATCAAATTTTTTGAACAGGGCATTCGTATGTGCATTGTACTTACCATTTATAATCCGAACAATCTTTTTTTGTACAAGCAAAATGTCCTTCAAATGCGTTTTATACGCACTTCCCCAAGTTTCTAGTCCATAACTAATATGCAACATGGAATGTCTTCAGATATTACATTTGCACTCCACGCACACAATAATTCAGTCAATACACACTTAAAAGTACAGAACGATGATATTTTTATTACAGAAACAAAAGAAACTTATTTGAAATAAAGTGTACCTATACATGCTGGTAATATACACTTTGGATAACAGAATACATAAATACATTTCATGACAGCTAGACCGAAACCAAAAAATGACTGATCAATTCAACATATCAAACTACTTTAATTCTGACAAATTGATCAGATACAAATTTCTAAAAAGATATGTCATAAATGATTAACATAGAGTCAAACTGTACTATATTGTTTGAAATATGAAGCTTCGAAAGGTTGTTGCACAGGTTTATTTTAGAATATAAGATGGTTGTTGACTTGATGCTGGCAGCACATTATTCTTTTGGGTTCTGAATAACAATCAGGAGGTATTCCTTTTCTGTAAACAGAAAGAAACGGATTTGGTTAGAAATAATGATATTATGGAACACATGTTGGACATGGCGTACCTCTGTTCAAAAGACCATGTCTTTGTAATTTCATTCATTACATCAAAATGTATGGCTTTCTAACATGAAACAACTTTGAAGAAGTAATACATTCTCATTGACACATTAAATGCTGCCTTCCTCAGCTCTCAGACATGATTGAACAGTGATGAATTTATTTTGGATATCTACAGCACTGAGCAGGAAATCATGTGTGGTAGTGTTATCACAATTTGTCCTAACACAATGAACCTGCATTACTCAAGACTACCATTATCACATTGAAGATTGCATTGTCACTAAGATATGAAGTACTGTTACAACAACATGCTCCCATCCCCAGAAAAGAACAACAAACAAACAAATACACAATTTAACTAAAAACCACCACAGCCATCCCACCAGTACACACAGCACAGATACTGTACTCACCTGGAGCAACCATAATTTCATGTTTCTTAGATCTTATTCTCAGGAATGTCAGATCATTTTGTGGGTCAATATCTCTGACTGTGCTCCTGGCTTTAGCTGCTAAGGTATGAATCAAGCCAGAGTACTGCACTGTCGTTGAATTGTCTAATGTTGTACGGATTGGAATACCTGTAAATACAAAGACATACGAGTCCTTTACCAAAATGCACAACTACAGTTTTAATATTCTTTATCTTAAACAAAGTGCAAATCATGTAAAACATATGATTCATATCAGAGTTTTGTACACTATCATACATCAAGAATGTCACACAAATCATAATGCACACATTGTTATGAAGTATACATCTAAAAAGAGACCAACAAACAATTGTAACCTGTGGCAACAATTGCTAATTGATACATCATAATAAGTAACATTTTTGCCAATACACAAAAATTATATTATTTACAATTTCAAAACGTTAAAAAATTCCACAGCTTATAAAAGAATATCATACAAAATTGTACATTCATTTGACACAATGTGCGAGTAAAACAAAATAACCCTGTTATATGTATGAACCCTCTTTCATTTCGTGTCACTGCAACTTGTAAAGAGAAACAATAACGACTCCGAGTCACTGGAATTGTGAATTTCAAATACTAGTATTCAATGACATGCAAACAGTTAATTTTTGTAAATCGATCATCTGTTTACAAATCAACAACTCTTTGACACCCAGATAACCTACCTTCAGTATTAACGACGATGATGCCAATCACACCTTTGTGGGACTGAATCCTCTTTAACGTTTCTTCAACTTCAGACTGTGGATAAGATAACAGATTGATGTATGTAAGGCGCTTAAAATATGAAAATTCGCAGACGACTAGTGGGGCAAGGCAGTTGTCAAAACATTGCATATATAGCACTGGAATGGCGAAAAATATCACAACTGTCGATAATTCGGAAAATACAGGTAACAAATGCATGTCACATACACTCTATGATAATTTTTCAATTGTTAGAATCAGCAAATTTGTATGAATTTTGAAGAATTTTGAAAATATGAAGAGAAACTTCTTACCATGTTGACAACTGATCGTCTCCTTCCTGGGCTATGTTGCTAACGATTTAACGCGCATGCGCAGTTATTCTGACTATGGCAGAATATGGCCTTGTTCGCAGGACAGTGTTTCAATTCATCAATAATTACTTACCTTACGTGATTAAAATCGAGTTTTATTCACAATTGAATTTAGAAAAAAATAGCAAACATGGATTGTATTAATAATGAGTAATGTTTATGATAATATAATAACACAATAACTTCCTGTTTTCACGATGTGTATATATAAGAAGCCTGTATTAGGCTTTGTGATTGGCGCCCTCATCAAAGAAAATCATTTACCTTCGTTTATAATATATACACATTACATCATATTTCAGTCTTTTAATACCGAAAGGAGACATCACATACCGAATTGAACTAATCATTTTTCAGTAATAGATCAACAAATTATGGGTAAAATGACACAATATATCGCCTATCAAAACATTTCACTTGTGAAGTTTTGGTTGAGTGATATTTAGTCTTCAGTATAAATATTAAAAAATTGTTTTCAATAACACGCCTTCAGAAAAATGGGTAGGTAGGTCGGAATTTTAAGTTATTTTAAGTTAAAAAAAAACTAAACTACATTTGTACTTCGAACCCAAGATACGAACAAGATACTCGTCAATCACAATACTGTACTTCCGTTAGAGTTTGATGTCTTCAGGTATTATATTTACATTTGCACTCCGAGAAAATACAGTCAATACACACTTAAAAGTACAGAACAACGATATTTTTTTATTAGAGAAGCAAAAGAAACATATTTGAAATAAAGTGTACATATACATGCTGGTCAAATACATTTTGGATAACACAATCCATAAATACATTTAACGACAGCTAGACCAAAACCAAATAATAATCAATTCAACACTTTCACAATAAAATAATTCTGACAAATTTACCAGATACAAATTTCAAAAGGATGTGTCATAAATGATATTAACATAGAGTCCTATAGTGTTTGAAAATATGACATTTAAAAAGCTGTTGCGCAGGTTTAATATAGAATCTAAGATATGGTTGTTGACTTGATGCTGGCAGCACATTAGCTTGTTGGGTTCTGAATAACAATCAGAATATATTCCTTTTCTGGAAATAGAAAGAAACCATTTTTTTTAAAGAGCGAAATGATATGGTGGAGCATATTTTGAACACAATGTACCTCTGTTTTACAAGACCGTGTCTTTTTTTATATTGACTCCTACTGTAAGGGACGATTGCACTCTGTCGCACAAGTTCAATAACGTTCATTTAGGACAATCCCCTCCCCCTCCCCCTCCCCCTTCAAGAACGTTCATAAGTGTGACATCGCACGTTTATATATACGATGTAAACCATGATGAAAACTGTAGCGGTCACATCACTACGATCGATGATATGCCTGTTTATATAATACAACCAGAAACCCACACAACTACAAACAAACAAATACACAATAACTATAAAAACCACCACAGCCATCCCACCAATACACACAGCATAGATACTGTACTCACCTGGAGCAACCATAATTTCATATTTCCTAGATTTTACTCTCAGGAACGTCAGATCATTTTGTGGGTCAATATCTCTGATTGTGCTCCTGGCTTTAGCTGCTAAGTTGTGCATCAAACCAGCGTACTGCACTGTCGTCGAATTGTCTAATGTTGTACGGATTGGAATACCTGTAATTTGTAAAGGTAGTACGTGTGAATGGTGAATCGTTAATATTTTAACACGTGAATGGTGAAAGCGCATCTTCCTCTTTTTTAACGAGTGAATGTGAATATTGCGTTGTGCAGGTGAATGGTATACCCTGGGGATGGTATACCAAGAGGTTTTGACCAGTGAACGAAATATATGCACGAGCGATAGCGAGTGCATATATTGAGTTCACTGGTCAAAACCGAGTTATTATATTATACTAGTATATTGATAATATCGGAAACAAGATAAGAACTAACGTTTTCTCGTTTCACATGTTTCATATGTGCCTCTGTGTCTAATTTGCATAACAATAACGCTGCTTTTCAAGACACATGAGACAGCTGATCTTGGCCTCAACGTGAACGTCGTGCAGCTCGCGACTGGATTTATTTTATCTGCTCTTTGTTTCTACTGATAATCTGTACATTGATCGGCTCATTAAAAGTGCAGTGATGAATAAACAACCTGTTTGACTCAAGGTATAAACTTGAAGTGGTTTATTGAATACAGCGTGCTTCGATCGCTCCCAGCCGAATTCGTGACTCGATGAAGTGATAGCTATAGATAGACAGGTTGATATTTACAATGTATTTATATTACTGGAAGTTACGTCAGTAGATTTTCGGTCCCTTTCGGATTGATGACTGATACTCTAGGAAAGGATCCCAGACAAATTTCTATTTAGATTAATGGTAAGTCGGCCAGTGTAAGCTCTTTCACTTGCTTCATTTTTATGACAGGACAGGACATCGACAGCTCACCAATGTTTACACTCCAGCAGCGCCGAGGCTGGGACCGATCTCGTGCATGCCTAGCGCCTTGACCTTAGTACATGTAGTATGCGATGATTTGAACAAATACGCGATGACTGGGTTGCTTTCGAAATTTCCTTCATAATTTCTCATAAAATATTGTCTCATTGAAAGAAAATCCTCCTCTGACAATTCGAAGAGTTCACTATCAGTATCACGGCGGACTACAACTCAACGCTCACTCGTAGACGAACAAAATTTGGACGCGTGCCAGCAGTGCATTATCGTACCAGCAGTGCATTATCACTCGTTTTAGACGCGCTAGTTCGATGTCTAGACCAATCAGATCCCTCGATTTCCACCATCAATATACTGGTATAATGATAATTGTTATTTTCGAACGATGGTATTAAATGCTAATAATTAAACGCGCGCGTATCGTGAAAGACATTAGTGAATTTCACGTCATCAACTGGACGCTAGTCATGAATTCCGACGCAAATTCTCTTTGTGGTCTAATGCCATGGTTACTTCCTTTGAGCTCGGAATTTTCTATTGGTTCATACGAATAATCGGAATATCGACTTGAAAAATCACGGGTTTTACGGCCCAATCAGGTATCAGTTAACATATCATAAGGACAGAAGACACCAAGTTGTGATCCGGAATAGGATTTCGCTAACCTTTGTATTTTCGATATGTACATGCACGTAGCTATACTACGTATAAGCTTATCGATGTGCCCGATAAAAAAGATGTGTGAATAGATTACACGCACTTGATAGGTTTTTCAAAATGACCATGCTGAAGAGCACAGTCACATGTAGTCTATTTCCAATGTTACGATTTAGGTTACGTTTTTACAAAGTAATATGTTAAAACAAATGACACAATGTGTAAAACAACTATTTTTGTTGCATGTGTTAGTCCGAGTAGGCTTTGACTTGAGTACGGAGTCGGATATATTTGGTCGGTATGACTCCGTTCTCGATCTCAGAGTAATTCAGATCCAAGTGGTAATTATAACTTGCGATCAAACACCGATGCTGACAATTTTTTTATTTCAGTAAAGTGTGAAAAGTTGTCAATAAATCAGCTTACAACTCTCCAAACCTCTAAAAAGCATTTTTTTCAAATGATTTCGAATAAAGTTTTTTTTAACCGCATAGTCCAAGAAAGACGATTTTTATCTCAAAAACTTGCCTTCCAGGTCGTGAATGATAATGAGATATTGCCCCCTCGTTCACTAATTAGTTCGTGTAATTCAAAGACACATGTTTCCCGAGATAGAAATAATATTTATGATAAAATATAATGTCCGTGGTGTAATTTGAAGAAAGTGCATCTTTTTGCTCACTGCACTCATTACCAATTATCGTACAGGTTACGTCATGTTCAGTGAATACTTTCTCATTATTCAGTTATTCGATTTCATTGTTCGCTAGTTGAGACCACACGGATCTCTGACTGAACGGAGTCATAGCGACCAAATATATCTGACTCTGTACTCAAGTCATAGCCTCCTTGCTGCATGCATGCATTCTTTCATTTCATGTGACTGTAACTTGTCACTAAAGAAAAATAATAAGACTCCGAGTCACTGGAATATTGAGAATTTAAAAAAAAAAAAAAAAGCAATGACATGCAAACAGTTATTTTTTGGAAATTGATGTTTGTTACGTTTGCAGATCACAAGCATCAAAAGTCTTTGACACCCAGATAACCTACCTTCAGAATTAACTACGATAGTGCCAATCACTCCTTTATGGGACTGAATCCTCTTTAACGTTTCTTCAATTTCAGACTGTGGATAAGATAACAGATTGATGTATGTAAGTCGCTTTAAATATGAAAAGGGGCAAGGCAGTTGTCAAAACATTATTGCACGTAGCAATGGAAAGGCAAATAAATATCACAACTGTCCTTTGATCGGAAAGTACAAGTAATAAATGCACGTCATATACATTGTGTAATGATTGTTCAATGGTCATCAATCGTACATTTTGAAATATGAAGAGAAACTTATTACCATGTTGACAACTGATTGTCTCCTTCCTAAATCCGAAGAGGCTCTGACTTGAGGACAGTATTTGGTCGTTATGACTCTGTTCAGTCGGAGTTCCCACTGATCTTAAACTTGCGAACAATGTATTCGAATAAATAATGAGAAAGTGTGTCCTCGTTCTCTGATATGATGGCAAGTTCACACTGAACCGTACGATAAGTGTGTACATATGTAAAAGACGCACACTGTTAAAATTATACGACAGACACTTGTTGTGTTTGATATGTTTCAAAATATCGATAATATTGACGTATTTTGGCCGATAACATGTGAAAGGGTTAAAAATAACACGGGTTCCTATGATCGCGTAACTGACACCGCAAAATATATTTCGTGACAGCGGCTACAGTGATTAAGAGTACCATTCGCACCTAATACAATAGGCGTAGGTTGCTAGTCTGTTGTGTTGTTTGGTGGTCTGAGCTGAGATTACACGTACTAAATTAGTGAACGAGAGAACTTGAGAGGAGGACGGTGGGGGCGAAGCAACATGACGTACCTTACAATCTTGGCATTTCGCTAGTAGTAGTACTAGTAGTACTAGTAGTAGCTGTTTATTCGAGAGTAGTTTCCCCTGCAGTGGCAATTAACTATGGTAACCAGTACATTGTATCTCAACCCTCTCTGTTAGTTGGCATCACATTGGTGCCGCAATTCATATCACCTCACATCATGAAAAGTGTAATGCCTGCCACAACAACAACAACAACAACAACAACAACAACAACAACAACAACAACAACAACAACAGACTTACATCGTAAATGCATGGGTATTATTTTAAATTTTATTTATTTGCATCAGTATGAACATACATCTCAATGTATACAAGTATGACAACACCTGGGTCATATGACATGGCACCAAGGTCGTTTGACAAATCAAATCTTGTTAGGTTTGTCACACAATATATTTCTGACAATTGTTTTTCACAGAATAGAAGTTACTGAAAATACCAGAAGTATAAGTGTTGTTAAATTCAATTTCACTTTCAACAACAAATTTGACAATAGTTTTTTTCCACACTTTAAAACTGTAACACCAACTAAAACATACTGCATGTACATGCATGATCTTGGTAACAATTTGGGTTATGTGCATTTTTGTGATATTTACACCCAGTAGACCAATCAGACGTGGACTTGTCTTAACATGGATATTTGGAGTAAATTCATAATATCACCAGAAGAGTTATGATTGCAGGTTTCCAAAAACTTCACCTACTCGACTTTTAATAAGTTCATCAGCTTGATACATGTATAGTCTGTAAGATACACCATGATGGGCGCCCTCACACATTGGTCAACAACATGACATATTTTACAGTCTACATGTTGATAAAACATTACTCATAAAGTAATTAGAACCTTTGGTTGTGAAACAAGAACTAATCATGTCAAGCTTTCATTTTCACGCATCATAATCATGAAGTCTGTGTTTTGGAAGCATTGAGAGATTTCCCTAGATGTGGAGGAAAAACAATCACTTGCATTTCTGATTTGAAATGAGTTACTTGTATGTAGTTTATACAAGATGATATTGGCAACAACAACAAAAAAGAGTACATAAATATTCCTATCATAATTCATTCGATTACACTATGATTTCTGAGTTCCATCACACAAAATTAAATTCACTTTAGAATGACTGACTTTGTTCAAACTTTCTGAAAAATCACAGTAACTTACATATTTTAGGATAACATACACATATATAACATACATCATCTTCCAAATGTCATCTATTTTACATATATTTCCTCTGAAGCAATAAACTATACCTCATAATTTTACGAGGAAACTTTTAATATGTTCTACATGATATATATATATACATAGCTGAACTAAAAAGTTCAAATTTATTCACAAGATCTCAAACTGTGTTTTTTTTTTTTATGACAGGCTTTGATTGCACTTATTTGGGTTTGTTTGTCAACCCACAGTATAACACAAACCAATCAATACCAGTTTGATTCTTTTTCCCTGATTAGGGTAAATTCAGTATGTGATTACTTTTAATCTTTCTGGTTTATTTTGTCCAGCTTCTTTTTGGTCAAACAATCCAATGAAATACATGCCTTGGAATGAACATTGCTATTTTACCACAGTGGGCAGAGTACGAAACTCAGGGCTCTCAGTTTCTCACTTTTCTCTTACATTTTAAATATTTAATGTCTTTCATATTATTTACACTGTGAAATTGAATCACATACTCTCTAAGACCATACAAGAAGAACATGATTTTTAAACCTCTGAAATGTTATCCTATGGTCAAACATACACTTTATTAGTATACCAGTACTTGAATATCAACAGTACTTTTCTTGTCTGTCATATCCATGAAATCTACAAAACATGTCAATCATATTTAATAACATATAATAGTCGACAATATTTGGGACCTGGATAAAATTCAATTTCACGATAGTCTTTGCTTTAATTTCAATATTACAGGAAATCCACATTTTCTCACCACATTTGACAGGCAAACACTTAGTACAGGAGGTCTTCACAATTCTAACCCTACTTAGTTCTGAAATAATGCCATTACTTCAGTCAGTTTATCACACACACAGAAAGTACCCTTTGCTATTTCCCCCCAATACCATGGTTCCTATATAAGTGTCTTATTCTAGTATTTGTATATAGCTATCAATTTTGCCCCTCTGTCCTTGAGCAATGCACTCTGCAATCCATACAATATTTCTGCATTCTTGTTCCTTCAGTTTGACCCATGCATAGAAGATTCCAAAATGAAACTGTTGCATGAAGGCAAAGACATTCAGTTCCACCTACAGATATACAAGAAGATAATGTATTATTATTGTTATCTTATCTGATTGATTTACACCCTGAGGTAGGTAAGTATTGCTGTTGATCCATAGAAATCTATGGTTTTGGTTTGAGAGTTGCTTAGGATTATCCAGTAAGCCACATGGATTGATCAGGAGGAAGTCTTTCACATATTCCTAGCAACACTCTATCAATGTCAGCTTATTCAAACTGCTGAATAAGTAATTATCACTTCCATGCTGTATAGTTTAATACGGTGAAATTGCTATGTGATAGGGCAGCACTGCAGTACATGTCAACTATATACTGTACAATTATATTGACTATTGTCAATACTACTACTTGTATGCTATTGTCCAAACTCTATTACACCTGTTATCTATTCACTATTGTAAGCTTTGTCTTTCATTCATTCCTGAAGTAAAACCTAATGTACTAGTCTCTCTATTCAGAGTCATTCACTATTTTCTGCATGTACACACATGAATTTATTATACCTCACACAAGTCAGGTTGATGCATTTGAACAAAAAATATGGAATTTGGACCCAAGACATTTTACGTAACGACAATGTAAGGCTACACATCATTGGTTCTGCAGTACACTGCCATTATTTTCTTGATTTTTCATTAGAGGTATAATAATCATATTGTTCCCAAATATTTTTCTTCATTTACCTGGAAAGTATGTGTGACCTAAGGGGCCTGAATTGTTATTACGAGTCAAGACTGGTAGTGACAAAATCCCTGATGTCACTCACATTTTCCTTTGCTGAATAAAGAAATATATGGGGAATAATACCTAAACATACTACATCAAAGTAATAAATTCTGTACCTCATGTTCAAAGAATCTATCTTCCAATGTCTTATCACCAGGGTTGTTGCCAGCTCCTTCAAACAGAGCTCTGTATTCCTGTAAATAACAGCATCAAAAAAAAACATTTTAGTTTTTTTCATTTCAGTATTTCTGAATTCTTGAATTCAATCATTTATTCATGTATTTGTTCCCTATTATGTAATTCATTGATTGAGACATATTTCAGATCACATCTCTGACTGGACAGAGATTTGTGACACATAAATATTAGCATATACTATACCTTTTATGTCTAATTGTTAGGGACTACACACTTGCAACAACTGTTCACATATAAAGCATCTACTCTACCTGAGGTCAATACAACAAATTTTACTATACTGCCATACATTATGAAACTTTTTTTTTTTTTTAAATCAGAAACTAAACCTTTCCAAATTGTAAATTTTGTTCATAATGTATCGTGGTTTAAACACTGTTATATGACAGCTTCCTGTTTTTGTACTTGTTCCTAATGAATGTGTGATCATAATAATGGTAATCAGCAAACAATTTATTATACCACCAATTTCTTTTGTGAAAATTCCTTTGTGTTTGAAATTATTAACATATCCAGTTCTCAGCAAAGTAACTTTTATGTACACTTTGTCCATATTTATAACCTCCAATGAGTTCATGTTGGTACATTATTAATTCTCAAGAATTGAAACAGAATTTTACCACCTAGGCGAGTCATAAATATAATGAACTTTTGATTTGAACACAGCAACTTCTCCTTCATATGCATATGCTTCCATGTATTATTGTGGGTGCGCTTGAGAATAATTTGACCAGCTTGTTCTTTTTTTACCTTCAGGCATGAATCAGCAATCTAGAATATTTAACAATTTTATCACTAGAATTTGTCTAATTTTTTTCATGGACAACCACAGTTTAACAATACCTTGGGCTGAATTAAAGCTTTTCCTAAAATTTGTTACCAGGAGAGTTCACTTGTAGCAAAGAAGTCAATAACTTACAGCATAATAGTCAGACACAGCCCTGACTTGTTCATAGTCATCAGCTCTAGCCAGTGCAGCTAATCCATCAGGGAAGAGTTTTCCACACCTTGGGTATAGCTTTGCTCTGTCATCTTTGGTCAGTTCTGTACCAAATGAGTTGATTGTGATGATGATAGCTCTACGATCTGCCTCAAACTGTATGAATAGATACACAAATATTGACATAATGGAAGCAAAAATCAAAACCGGGATATCAACTACGAAAACACTTTACTGACATACTACTGTCAAGGGTTCAGTTCAGATAGTGAAAAACAGTAGTAATAACAGAGTAATGCTATAGAAACAGTTTGTCAAGGACAAAAATATGATCCTATGTAATCTTATGGTTCCACTGATAAAGAAAAAATGTGAGAACCTGAGACTGAAATTTTGGGCCTTCAAAACTATACTTGTACTTACAGCAAGTATTTGACACATGACATCTGCGGTTGCACCACCCATTTGCTGACAGAACCTATAGAAGCCTTCAAGATATGCCTTGTACAGTGTGTTTCTGATAATCTCAATATTCATCTCATCAAGATCCTGTTCGGAGATGCAGTCTTGGAAAAATGGAGCTGTAAAAATCAAAATCATTCACATAAACTTATTTTTCCCGACATAATCCATCCACATCTTCCTTTACTTGTTCTCATTCATGAATACATATAAAATGATTTAAACATTACATATTAAATATTCTATGGAAAAACACTACGACATAGAGAACATGTACATTTTGAGATTTGTTTTATTTATTTATTTTCTATTTTATTTTATTTATTCATCACACACAAAAAGAGGAATACACTTACAATCACTAGAAAAAAGAAAAAAATTCATACATCATCACAAAATATGGAAGAAAAGACGCAAGTTAAGTTTTGAAGCTGTGTGACTTGGAACTGGCAAAACAGCTAATTAGTGGCCATTCCCCATTTAGCTGACAAAGATAGGAAGGTACATGACATAGCTAGCATTAGACTTTAATAGATCTACACATGTCTAAGTTGGACATGTTAGGGGTTAACATCAACAAAGGTCAGCTATTCATAGAAACCTCCATTTACCAATATGTAGCTACAAATTCATTTCAGATATTGTAATTCTCCTTAACACCCATTCTTTTCAAGATTGCATATTTTAAATTAATAGCCACTGTAAGTTTTAAAGGGAGAAATTTCCACTGAATAATTATGAGATACATTTATATGCAATAGGTGTGACCTTTGACACATGATACTTACCTAAAGGAGTATCCACCAGAATAGCATTGTAAAGTTCAGCTGGAGTAGCGGCAATATTGACGGCCTCCATTTGTTCAAAACTACCCAATGGATGACATTTTGGTATCAGTTCTGAAATTGCCCTTTGATGAAGTGTGCCGGTAATTAACAGAATGATATTGTCTATCATGTAGCTGTACCTATAACATCAAACACAAAATAGTGTGAGATGCAGAGTTTACTTTTCCAGTTCACTACTCTGGTACTCTGGTATACAGACATGCTTATATAAATGAGACAAAGAAAATCAAGCTAACATTCAATAGCAATTTCTAAATGTGATAAAATTACAGTGATAAATTTGCTGGTATTCATGACATTTATTCAATATGGTCGTTCATGATCCTTAACAGTTGAAATACCCTAAAACTTTGGGCTTTGACACTATCATTGCAAGAATATCTAGAAATATTGAAAGAGGTTTGCATACATGCTTAAATTAGTTTTACTTATAAAATATTAAAATAGTTCATAAGCATAATTGTACTTACGTTATAAAATCTAGAAATGTTGACAGAGGTTCGTAGGCATGATTTCGAATATGCTGAAATTCCACAACAAGTTTTTCTTTCAGTTTGTCATCAATTACAGAGACTGTAAGTGGTGACGGCTCATTGGCAAGAAAGTTTCCATAATCAGTACTCTGAAGATGTAGTTTCAGATCTGAAAAGAGAAGAAATATGAGTCACATACACATATTCCCCTTTGCAAACATTATTATTATATATTTTTTTTGACTCACCAGTATATATATATATATATATATATATATGAAACTGCTTGGTGTGTGTGTGTGTGTGTGTGTGTGTGTGTGTGTGTGTGTGTGTGTGTGTGTGTGTGTATATATATATATATATATAAATAATATATATATATTATATATGAGTATCAATCTGCTAAGACAGTGCTCTATACCGCAGTGGCAGAGCGCAATAGTTTTAATAGAATTATATATATATATATATATATATATATATATATATATATATATATATATATATATATATATATATATATATATATATATATATATATATATATAGTTTTGGTAGTACTGGAACTCTTTCTTGGTTGTTACTCGGAGTTTCACGCATAGTGCGATCATCAGACAATTCACTATGCGTGATCGCACTATGCGTGAAACTCCGAGTAACAACCAAGAAAGAGTTCCAGTACTACCAAAACTATTACGCTCTGCCACTGCGGTATAGAGCACTGTCTTAGCAGATTGATACTCACCAAGTTATATATATATATATATATATATATATATATAATGTACGCACACACTGACATAAACCAATATTTATCACAAATTATGTGATTAAACCGTAGTCATACATGATTAATTTATGATAAAACTACTTTTATCATCGTAAAATCATACTGGTACACCATGTTGATGTGACTTGCTTTAATTACACCGCTCACTGGAAGTCCTATTGACACATTTTATAGAAGTTTATCAATACCATATTACTCTAACAAAACCAGTGCAATGGGTTACTATTACACTATTACAGTAACTGTATTATTACTACTGTCAGGATGACTTCATACATAGAGTGTAGATTTGGGCTAAAAATAAATTAGAATGGCGACGATCGAATGATTGATGTTGTACTCACCCTCTAACGTTTCACACTGGATTAAATTAAGATAGTCAGTCTGTCGTAGGATTCCTCCTTTGAAACCTCTAACAAGGCCTTCTAAATAGCCATTGTCTACGTTGAAGTAATTCTCAGACATAGACATTTTTTGTAAATTTGATGTTCACGTCCCCTTACAGATTTTCCAATATGGCCGTCACCTAAAGTCATGTGATAATGAAGTCACCGGATTGAGTATAAGATGCGTTCATTGGTTAATGAGGACTGGCAGACGTGATAAGATCCAATCATGTCGTGTGTCGCAAAGAGTAATGATACGCTTATCTCGCATTTTAATGACAAGAAATACCCGAAATCTTAAAAAAATATGTTTTGACACTCAATATGTCAAGAAATAGAATGTGCGATCCCCTTATTTTCTAATATTTCATGTTGAAACTTTGATTTTCTGAAGCACACTAGTACTGCAGCCAATGGCAGCCTCATACATAATTTATGCAAAAATCATGCAAATCACTTAGTGTATAACTCACGTTGAATGTCCACGGTCTGCCTCTTTCGATTCTAGATATCCGAGTAGGCAAGAACACCACCACAGCAACAACAGACACCAATCATGACCAAGCCAGGATACAAAGTCGGTGAGTGACGTCGTAATAGCGTTGTAATTTGAGAACTGATGGAATGAGCAGAGATACATTGACCATGTTTGACATGCACCACGAAGCATAATTTGCCCCATTATTACTGCAAATTGTCCACATGTGAATTTTCGCTGCCGCGGTTTTCCTGCATGTATGACCTTTGACCGCTCTAATTATATACCGTAATATGCAAGTGGTTTAGATCTCGAGTTCCTTGAAGTTAAAATGAAAAAAGTTACTTCACTGCTCACAAATAGACACTTTACGCTCCTCTGAAAGTGAACAATTTGCGTAGTACAGTTGAAATTATGTACTATAATTCATTCACTGTATAGAAAATCAGGAATTGTGACGTGTGTTCCAGTAGTGCACATGGCATATTCACTTTCTGCACTGATTTAGAGACAGGTCGAGGTCACGTCAGAGATCATGAACGAAATATTTCGAACTGTGCAGCTACACTAGTGGTATAGCAAGGCACAAGAGAGTAAAACAAATGTGCAGATAAAAGAATGGGAATTTAAATGTAATTTGTAATAACTTAAATACGGATCTCAATGACAAGGAAATTTGCAATTTGCAACGGGGGGGGGGGGGGGTGTCACAGCCATAAAGGTTATTTGTATCAATTATCATCCCATGTGAGCTTTCAGTTCATTCATAAGTGATTCTCATAGTTTACTGCTATTTTGTGAAGTATAACAACTTTCACTTCTTCTTTCCAAAGACAAGTACATTTTCAGACTAATGCACTTGTATTTTTACCCCCCAGACATGAAATTGATATTCTTACAACTCTTCTTATGTCATGACACCCATGTGGAGGTGAAAATGAAGTAGATCAGATACGATAAGTCAAATCTTTTAACAGAAGTTTTAAGACACAAAAATGTGAAAAACTAGTTTACCCATTCATTCCATACTTTTATCTGTTTTAATACTTCCAATCTTTTTCACCAGTGACCACACCTCTCTCAATAGTCACAGATAGCAAATACCAATTCTGACTAATTGTATGTAATTTTTGATAAGTAGACAATCCCTTCTTCTTTGACGTGTCAATCATCATAAGCCAAGGTCATTCCAATTTCATCTCAAAAAATAAATGCATGAAAGATTGCACGTTTGAAATATTTTGATATACTGAAAGAAAATATAAGTTGTGCTGAAAAATAAAGAAATTTAAACCAGATGATTGTGATAATGTGCAGGAAATATTGCTGCCTTTACAACAAGTACATGAATTCATATTTAGTGAAAAGGAACAAAGAAGATAATGACTGCTGAAGAAATCTTTATTGTACTACCATTTGTTGTTTGAATACAGCATGTTAATACAAAGCTTCCTCTCCACTTTTTTCATGTCCGGGCATAGATCATTATGAAAATGCATGACAATAGTTATAACATGTCAGTGCACATACAGTACATCTGAATTTTTTAAGGAATAAATGTCATGAAAAAAGAAAGGAAAATGGATCTGTATTGATGCATTTAAAGTTATTCCAGAAGACATGTAATAGCTGTAATAGCTATACATGTATATCTTGTCTATGTTAAGGAGGGGATTTAACCCCCCCCCCCCCCCGTGTATACAGTGTGTGTGTGTGTGTGTGACAATGAATTCAAAAAATAAATAAAAAGGAAGATTTTTATTTACTGTGACAACAGTTTTGCTTAAAATGTACTTTCTATATCTTTTGTAGCTGACATCAAATTGGCTGAATGGGGCCGTAAGGAGATCGACATGGCAGAAAATGAGATGCCAGGTTTGATGAGCATGAGGAAGAAGTGTGGAACTGACAAACCATTGAAAGGAGCACGTATTGCTGGGTGTCTTCACATGACCATCCAAACTGCTGTATTGATTGAAACACTCACAGAATTGGGAGCAGAGGTAGGTGTCTTCCCATGACTATCTAAATTGCTGTTTTCAGTGAAGCACTCACAGAATTGGGAGCAGAGGTATAAAGTGGTCCAAGTCTGTAGTGAGAGATATCAGATCACACATATGTGTAGCCCAGAGTTGTGGTCTTGCTATCTCCAGTGTCACTGTGGGTAGCTAGAGATAAGACGATGAATAGTCTCTTGGTTAATATATGTAAGGTTATATCATAGTGGATAGTATTCTCTTGGTTAACATATGTAAGGTTATATCATAGTGGTTATTGGTTCTTAAATCCTGGTATTGACAGAACAAACTATGAGTTGGGGGAAACACAAAGCTGAGGAAAATGATGCAAAGATTACAGAAAGAAATGGAAGTATGTATATGAAAGAAATAGTACATTCCAAATCACTCCTGATAGGTATGTAAAATATTTGTGTAGGATAGTCTCTGGTGATCTTTTGACAGGCCGGATCTTGCTGGTCAAAGGTCACTGAAAGATTTCAGTAAGTAGAAATACCAACTGGACTAAGTTACTTATGATATAGTACGATCTGTAAACAAAAAAGATAAGATGATGTATTTCGTGTCTTGCAGGTCACATGGTCCAGTTGTAACATCTTTTCCACCCAAGACCATGCAGCAGCAGCCATTGCTAAAACAGGTGTACCAGTGTATGCCTGGAAAGGAGAAACAGATGAAGAGTACATCTGGTGTATAGAACAAACTATTGTTTTCCCAGATGGTCAGCCACTCAACATGATCTTAGATGATGGCGGTGACCTCACAAATCTTGTTCACACAAAATATCCACAATATTTAGAAGGTATTGTTACACTATTTGTACTTTTTTGAAGATGTAGAATTTTGTATGGTTTTATTTGTCATAATTGATACCATGTAAAAGTGCAAAACTTGGAACAATACTTTAGGGTCAGTTTATTATGCAAATATTCCAACATATGTGTGTCATAAGAGTTGTGCTTGCTTCAACAGTGACTATGATAAGTCTGTCCAAATTGCATACATTCACAAAAACATACTAGATATGTGCATCTTTCATAACTTTGTTTTTATGTACTCGTAGGTATCAAGGGTGTCTCAGAAGAAACTACAACTGGAGTACACAATCTTTACAAGATGATGGAGAACAAGACACTTAAGATCCCAGCCATCAATGTCAATGACTCCGTCACAAAGGTAGGGCCAGTTCTCTAGTTTTAGTCCATGTTTACACAACAGTGTTTTCATATAAAAATGCTAGTATTGTTTTCATTTTCATGCATTTCCATGTGTTTAAATGAAAGATGGACAAGCATTTTTGATCATCTTCACGGAAACACCAAAGACAGAACTATTTGAAAATGATGCTGTTGCATATCCACAAACATAATGGCATGGTTTAAGCACATGCGTAAGTGTGTCATAGATGGGGATCATTCATGAAGTCATGTGTGTGTGTTTGCGAATTGTTGCATTTTCTGTCGTTTACACAATGCTGTTTTTTGAATCTTTTTCCTTTTCACCTGTTCACAAGCACCCAGTTTTCAAATGTCAAGTTTGATAACTTGTAGCTCTTAGATTTGACACCTGTACATTTGTTTACAGAGTAAGTTTGATAACTTGTATGGTTGCCGTGAATCATTGGTTGATGGTATCAAGAGAGCCACAGATGTGATGTTGGCTGGCAAAGTTGCCGTGGTTGCAGGGTATGGTGATGTAGGCAAGGGTAGTGCACAGTCCCTCCGTGCCTTCGGTGCCCGTGTTCTCATCACTGAAATTGATCCAATCAATGCTCTCCAGGCTTCCATGGAAGGTAAGGCTTAGCCCCCACTAGAAAAATGATAGCTATGCAACTATTGTGAATTTTACTGTATGTACATGAAGATCTGGAAGTTTGATACAATATTTTACCAAGTCTGGCAGCTAGACTGTCAGGCTGTCTTGTGATATTAGGTGACCGAAAGTGGACATCCAGGGTGTTTAACCCCCCAGTAGCTGCCACCAGAAGTACTGTCATCCTTGGCTTTTGTTTTGCACACTTCTGAATGTAGATCTGAGGTCTTGTTACAAGACTTTTACCATACTTCCAGCTAACATTATTTCCTGACTTTCGGTAAGATTCGCAATAGGTGCATTCTATTTCAGTTGGACACTTATGTTCCTGTGTGTCTGTGAAGGATTGTAAGTAGCTGATATCTACCAGGCTACTGTCATCATCCTTGGTGCTTCCAGACAGTAAAGGTTAATGTATGCAAATACTATACAAGTGTACAACCATCTCTACCCCCTTTCTTGTTACCAAGCTTGTAGGACCATAATGAAACAGTATGGCAAATATAGAGTGACATTAATACTATCATGAATGTATTTAATTTTACTGCCAGTGCTGTTCCTAATATACTTAGTGAGCCCTATTTGCGGAGACGATTTTGGACAGGACAAAATCCTCTCCAACATGATTTGGCACTTCCTTCTTAAGCGTCCTCCCTCAAAACAGTGGAGTCTGCCACTGGTTTTATGAGCGTTACAGGAACCCCCTTTCGAGCCCATGGGTTCTCCTGATACAAACAGGGCTGCCATAAATTTTGAATCAATAAATGAATGAAAGAATGAATGAATAAATGAACACGCAGGATAAATCAGCTAAATTAACAATCTCATCCTCCAGGTACCCATTGCTATGACTTTGTAAAACCAGTGTAGTTCTAACAAATTGTACTTTGTCATATACACAGGTTATGAAGTGACAACCATCGATGAAGCATGCAAAGAGGGTAACATCTTTGTCACTGCCACAGGATGCAAGGACATTCTGATGGGAAAACACTTTGAACAAATGAGAGAAGACAGTATTGTGTGTAACATTGGTCACTTTGACTGCGAGATTGATGTAGCGTGGTTGAATAAGAATGCCAAAAAAGAAACCATCAAACCTCAGGTAATAAAGTCAATCATCTTTACACTAGGTGTTATTCCTCAATATTTTTCTTCATTCAGCCAAGCAAAATATGATTGACCTAAGGGGTCTTTTTTTTACTACGAGTCCTTAGATGTGTAGTGACAACCCTTAGGTCACAAGTATTTTCTGGCTGAATGAAGACAAATATTAGAGAATAACATAATTATACCAGCACCAGTAATATCAAAGAAAAATTGGGGAAAGTAATGGTAATATAGAATGTTTTGACTCGTATTTCAAATACAGCAGAGCCAGTGGTGTAGACATATGTTGTCGTGATACAGATGCACGTTGTCGTGACATAGAAGAACTAGAGTATATATTCCATATTTTTTGTTCTAATTTGCTTGTGCGTGGTATAACCAAAGTTTGGTAAAAGGTTTGAGTAAATATTGTATAGTACAAGTACGCTGATTAAAGCTGGAAGTAGTTTGATTCTCTTGTCTCACAAGTACAGGGATTAGGTCAGATTCCTTGAACTTGAAGTGAAGAGAGTGTATTTTCTTGGTAATCAAATATTCAGGTTTTTTTCCTAACATCGTCTCAAACTTACCGAATATCTACAGGTTGACCGTTACACAATGCCAAGTGGTCGTCATATCATCCTACTGGCAGAAGGTCGTCTTGTCAATCTTGGCTGTGCTATGGGACATCCTAGTTTCGTCATGTCCAATTCCTTCACTAATCAGGTTCTTGCCCAAATAGAACTGTGGACCAAGCCAGAGAATTACAAAGTTGGTGTTTTCATGCTCCCCAAGAATGTAAGTTTGTCAAAATTTATACAAAAATTCTTTTTTTCTCTTGTCAATATGTGGACCGAAAATGTAGTTACATTTCAGCAAGTGAGTGTATGTTTCAATCGGCACGACATCTATTCTTTCACTTGTGTGATACATAAACTGTAAACCTGCGTATTTTCACGACTAGAAAATTTTGCGATTTTACAGTCTTCATGTAGTTCACAAAGATTAGTTTTCACTAATAACCATACTGGTACATTGCATTATGCCGAAATATATATTTTCGCTACTACTTATTTTTGCGTTTTTGTTTTGTAGCGAAAATTAGCGAAAATAAATCTTACGCGAACATTTCCAGGTTTACAGTACATTATAGAAGTATAAAAAAAAGAAGATTTTATCAGTCAATGGGATTTCGGTTCCACTATATTTCACAGCAAGAGTTTAAAAAAAATTAAAGCTGTGATTGAGCAAAATCTAACTGACAATTTTCTTCCCCTGCTAAAACTTGCCTTTGATATCATAGAGTAGAGCACCACAGTGTTTTGGTGTCATATCTTTAGTAATTTTTTCAGACATATTCAGTGTTTGTGGTAAAATTGAAAACAAAGAGTTGTATACTATATGCAACGGTCACCAAAATTGATGGGCAACTATTTGACTTTTGTATTTATTGTACCTTTGTCAACATGCCATGATAACGATTCCAGTTGAAATGATGGGTTGGAAACCAAATCAAGACAAATTTATATACTTTTTGCAATAAAAGTTGAACTTCCAGAGCATTTTCCTGCATACTTTTATGCCATTCTATTACATGTGTATCAATTTGAACCATATATTTACTCATCATCATGTTCTATATTCAAGTATTTTCTTACCTTTTTTCACATTTCAGTTGGATGAACAGGTAGCAGCTTTACATTTGGATCATCTTGGTGTGAAGTTAACCAAATTATCAGATGACCAAGCCGGTTACTTGGGTCTCAAAACAGAGGGTCCATACAAACCAAACCACTACCGTTATTAGTGTCGTCACTAATTAATTTTTCCTAGACAAACTAACCATTTCATTGGAATCTTACATGTGTTCCAAAAACTATCCCTACTAATAGAAGGCTGTAGCTCTACAGTGAAACCTGTAAATGTAGTTGAGGGATCTGTTTAAAGGACAGACCTAAGGTGGGAGCTAAAGTATCATTGGAGGGGGGGAGCAGGGCTGGCTCAGGGAGGTATCAGTCTAGATCTAGGAGGGTAGAGAGATCTGGCCCAATGAGGGTAGAGTTAAAAGATCACACCCCAAGGTTAATCGACCGATATGGCCCAAAGGAGGGAGTCAACAAATCTGACCCAAGATGGGTAAAGTCAACAAATCTGACCCCAATGGAGGGTAGAGTTGACAAATCTGACCCCAATGGAGGGTAGAGTCGACAGATCTGGCCCCAAGGAGGGTAGAATCGACAGATCTGGCCCCAAGGAGGGTAGAGTCTGCAGATCTGGCCCATGGAGGGTAGAGTCGACAGATCTGGCCCCATGGAGGGTAGAGTTGACAAATCTGACCCCAATGGAGGGTAGAGTCAACAGATCTGGCCCCAAGGAGGGTAGAATCGACAGATCTGGCCCCAAGGAGGGTAGAGTCTGCAGATCTGGCCCAAGGAGGGTAGAGTCGACAGATCTGGCCCTAAGGAGGGTAGAGATGACAGATGTGGCCCAAGGAGGGTAGAGTTGGCAGATTTGGCCCCAAGGAAGGTAGAGTTGACTGATCTGGCCCCGAGGAGGATAGAGTCGACAGAGCTGACCCCAAGGAGGGTATAGTTGACAGATCTGCCCCAAGGATTGGAGAGTCGACAGATTTGGCCCCAAGGCGGGTAGAGTTGACAGGTCTAGCCCCAAGGTGGGTAGAGTCGACAGATCTGGCCCCAAGGTGGGTAGAGTCGACAGATCTGGCCCCAAGGTGGGTAGAGTCAACAGATCGGGCCCCAAGGATGGGAGAGTTAACATATCTGCCCCCAGGGAGGGTAAGGTCTACAAATAATACAGAAGGGTAGCGAGAGCCCTGCAAAGATGACTGGTATATTGTGGTCCAAACAGACAGCAAAAATAACTAGAACCAGAGATACTTGATTGATCCTACCCAGGGAAACAATTGCAGGTTTCACTGTACATGCTTCGGTTTTTTCTAAATGCCTAAATAAGAAATACAAAACGTAATTCATGTCCCCCCTTACATGTACTGCAGACATGTGTGAAATTTAGTGAGGCTGTTTATTGATGGCAGGTTGGACTGTGTATTTGGTAGAAAGCCACTCTTTTCATTTCTATCTATCTATCTCGGTATGGAAATTGGTATCTGGATCAGCAAAGAACAGGGTAAAGGGGAAATTTGCTTGATGTACTGCTTGTGTTATCAAAGATAAAAATGGTGAATGTATGTTGCACTTTTCCAAACTTGATCTTTGTTGACAATATAACAAATTGAAAAGAAATATTGCCTCTGTCTGTCATTGATTCTAATGGGCTATAGATCATGTGTGTGTGTGTGTGTGTGTGCGTGCGTGTGTGAACATGTCTTGCATTGGTTGATTGAGACTGTTGACTGTGTGTGTGTGTGTGTGTGCGTGTCTTTCATTGGTTGGTTGAGACTTGACCATGTGTGTGTGTATGTGTGAACACGTCTTTCATTGGTTGGTTGACCGTATGTGTGTGTGTGCACGCACACATCTTTCATTGGTTTGTTGGGACTGTTGACTGTGTGTGTGTGTGCGCGCACATTCTGCCACTGCTTGGTTGAGACTTGACTGCACATGTCTGTCATGGGTTGGTTGATTGTGTGTATCTTTCATTGATTCAGTAAGACAGTTGACTGTGCCTCTGTGTCATTGGTTGGGTGAGACTTGACTGTCAGTCATTGATTATGGTGAGATTTGACGGTGTCTGTTATTGGGATGAGACTTTGCTGCATGCATCTGTTATTGGGGTGAGACTACTGTATGTGACTTATTGGGGCGAGACGACTGCATTTGCATGTGTCCTTCATTGGGGTGAGCCTTTGCATGTGTGTATGTCCACAATTAGGGCGAGACTTTACTGCATGCGAATGTCAGTCATTGAGGTGAGACTTCATTGCATATGCGTCAATTGGCAAGACCTTACTGCATGTGACATTGGGTGAGACTTGACTGTGTGCTTGTGTCTGTCATTGGGTGAAATACATTGGCCATGAGAGATTCAAGAAGTGTATGTCCTCGCATATCACCATACCAATGCCCTGCTATTACTCTGAACCTGATCTATACCAATGCCTTGCTAGTAACTCTGAACTTGGCTAAGATATACAAACAGGTCCATTTCGCCCATCTTGTTGACCCTTATTTTAGTACTAAGCACACACACACACACTCGTGCAAGTGTCCACACTGTGAAAGATACAACTATATACCTTCAGAAATAAGGGAATGGTTGGCAGAGATTGGGCTTCATTTAAATATTATGATTTATGGCTAGATTTCAATGTATGGCACAAAAAATGAGAAGAAAAGAGGAATGGATTGTAACTTTATTGTGTAGCAATGAGCACTATAGGGTAGGCCAAATACTTAGATTTAGTGAATACTACACTCGGTACAGTCTTGTAAGAAGACCTCAGATGTGTGCTGAACACAAGCAGAGGATGTCTACCTATGGAGCAGAGAAGGCAAACCGTCTCCAGTGCCTTTGGCAGTGTGCAACCTGTGGTCACTTAATAGAGTTTACAGAATTAATTGCCCAAGGGTCGAACAGCTAGACTACACTCGGCACAGATCAATTCTAAACTGACACCATATACTTGAATTTCACTATGTATTTATTTCTCATCTCAATTGATAAATTCTTGAATATTGAAGGCCCTTCAAGAAATTAGGCACACCCAAATAAACAATTTCAAAGGATGACTTATAAATACTGATTCCAAGAGGAAATATTTCTTTTGCATCTCAAGACATGCCTTAACATTACTATGCAGTAAATCTGAAAAATATCACTTGAAATTTAATTCACTAATCTTGGTCAAATAAAATTCAACAAAATAAATTCTTTCCTAAATAAACCTGTATTTGATATGACATCAGTGGCCTGAAATGACTGAAAATTTCTGTTAAAGTTCTGACAGACTACATACAGATTGTTGAATAAAATATGCACTTACAATAATATATGTTAAAGAACATACAATTCTCAATGTTTGTACCCGACACAAATATACAAACAACGCAACTCCTTGCTTCAAGAAACAATTTTCCAGTCAGTAAATTGAAAATAATTCTTGAAAATATTTTAAAATTTCTAAATTATTTACCAGTATTTCCAAGCAGAGTTCAGTGAAAAGTGTCACCAGAAAAGACAAAGCAACGATGGTAAAAATTGTCAAAGTCGATACACCATCATGTATGTGCTCAGCTTTCCAACACATAATTGTCAACAAATTGAAAATTTACTTTAATCTCATGAACATGTATATCTTGTGTCTTTTCAATGGACCAAATTGGATCAATGATATTACTATTTTCAAGGAAATATGAACTTGGAATGCTTTATCTATGTTGAAAAACAAAATTTGGACCATATAAAGATATTAAAGAATTAGTTTAAATATTTCAATTCTTCAATTGCAAGAAAGATGGCAGTCTAATTTTACATAAATTATATTACGTTTGAAAATATGGCTTTTACTGTAAGCATGTATTGGAATTTGTCTTCATCTGTCAATCATTCCAATGATCTGTCAATCATGCTTATAATCTGTCAATCATGTCCATGATCTGTCAATCATTTCAATGACCTGTCAATAACTCCTAATGATCTGTCAATCATTCCAGTGATTTGTCAATCACTTCCATAATCTGCCAATCATTCAAATGACCTGTCAATCACTCCTAATGATCTGTCAATCATTCCAATGACATGTCAATAACTCGAATGATCTGTCAATCATTCTTATAAAGATTTTACATATCATACAGATTTAGTTGAATTTGAATTTGTTTGAAATCAATGACCTTTGATCTTATACTGTCTCTACTCAGTGCTAACTATTTAAACTCTTAGAAATAAACTATTTAACAATAAGGCAATGTGGTTTTTATTTTTTGCATATTACCACCAAATATTAAAGCTGTGCTGTACCGAGATACAGTGTTACATGAGTATTAATATTGACTGTATTATATTTTTCAATAATTTGCAGACATTACAAAAACTGATCATTAAGCATTCATTAATGGTATGCCATAGCTGTAGAATCTACTACTACCAAAGTTAATACAATTTAATGAATTTTCATAATTAATTGATTGATTATATTCACATACAATATTCTCAAAAGACGACTTCATTTGTTACATGAGTAACTACAGTTTTATTGTATTTCTCACGTTCTTGTTACAGCATCATAAATCTAAAGTAAATGTCTCCCATTTTAATACATACCCTAATTTATATTCTTTCGATTTCCAAGGCCCTGTTTACATGATGGCATTGCAAATAGGAATCCACAACTATTTTGTTGCATTTGCTCGTACTGTTGATATTGAGACACCAAAAATGCACATGAAAATGCGATGATTTGAAAATGCTGCCAAAAGTAGACGTTTTCAAAACGATACATTTTCATTCAATAAAAGAAGTCTGTGTACAAGTGTGAAAATGGAAAGAACTGAAACAGAGTCATGTAAACAAACAAAAATGCAATAATTCAATAACGTACATATTGGACCTCGGGAATGACCCCCATTGATAACGTACACACACGCACACCTAAATCATGTTGTTTTGTTAGCGCATGAGAGACAGCACCATTTTTTTATTTGTTACATCTTCGGTATTTCTGTGTATTAAAATGGTCAAAATTGCTAATTGGCCTATCATGTAAACACATGAAAATTCATTAAAATGACAATATTATAATTTTAAATTCAAAACGTCATTGTGTAAATGCAACCTAAATTCCAGACATTTTTTTGCTTGTTTTAAAATAAAATTTGATGCGTTTGTTTACAATCAAGCATTAATGTACATACACCCCCCACCCCCACCTCAAAACACACATACACACTAACTAACTGACCTGTTAACATGACTGACACTAACAAGTTATGTTGTTGCATTTCAGTTGTAAGTTTGATGAGGAATTGCATCAAGTTGATTAGCTCTGATAAATCCATCAAAACAGACTTCAAAGATACAATGACAGATAGAGCTACAATTTATACTAGTTCAAACAATTACTTATTGTTTTTTTTATATGTAAAGGAGCTGATCAGTACAGAAGGTACATAGTTTGTTGAAAATAGCAGACATGGTCAGAATCTATGACTTAACGAATAATCAAAAGAAAGACTTTTATAGCTATACTGGAAATTATAGAATACTGTACATGATTCAATATCATCATATAACAGTGTGATTTATTAATTCATATTTATTCTAAAAATTATGTCAATCAACTACGTAATGGGTGTCAATCAACTACGTAATGGGTGTCAATCAACCACACAAATGGTGTCAATCAACCACACAAATGGTGTCAATCAACCACTTTATGGGTGTCAATCAACCACTTTATGCATGGGTGTAAACAGATCAGAAAAAATGTTCATTTCACGTCATCTTATTCAGTTCGCCATCTTTCCAGATCATCTTTTCGTTGCTCTTCTCCCACTTGTATCTTCATTGACTAAATCAACTGAGGTAGAACCACATGAACAGTCTTTACTCCATTTTCAACTTGGATTGTGTAAGTTTGGGTCTATCGACAAATTCTATACCATTGTAATAGATGATTGCCAGGGTAACTGTTGTAGCTGCCCCCCAAAATAACACATACATAGCTTGTTGGTAGAATTCAGCTGTAACCATAGGAGAAAGGACAGAATAATATAATAGTATCAGTATCTCTATTCAAATAGCAGCTGTATGTCAATGAGTATTGGCATCTCACAACTCAAGATAGACTTCAACACCCCCCCCCCCTACACACACACACACACACACACACACACTAAACTTAGTGAAATCTCACTACTCACTATTATAAATTTATACTCATGAGTCCCAAGTGCTTATTACTTTCAAGTAAAACAATCATGAACTTTAATATTCAGCTATTGTATATACATGACTACCATGAGACTGTGCGTGTCCAAGACAAGAACCTACACATGACAATAAATGAGAAACAAATTTCAACTTGTTTTTTTCCAGCAATTGTGTGGTATGTAAGTGTTGTGAATCATCAAATGACTCTCCAGAATCCAACATTTACAAAAATACTGCTCCACTCAGATACACACCCACACACACCCACACACACACACACACACACATGCAGTCATACAGACACAGACACAGACACAGACACAGACACAGACACAGACATACATACACACAAAGTATCCTACCTGCTGGTACAAGTAGACATATTATACACATAGAGAATGCCACTAAAGCAATGACAGGCAACTGAAAGATAAAAGAGATAAGGTTTGTAACAACAACCAGTTATGCAATAAAAATAGCAATATTATCAGAATTTTTTGTACATATACATGTATCTGCAGAATCGTGATGTCAAGGTCAAATTTTAAAAAAGACAGAAGTACATAATGTAATTGTCAACATTGAAATTGTGTGTCTCTGTTTCAAAGATACTGCACAAAGTGTCGAATTTTAAGACATAAACAGCTTCTACTTCTCTATATTCATTTGATTAAAAAGCAAAGTGACATGTATTCCTATTATATCATACCTTACGGGGAGTATTTAGAATGAAATGTAGGGTGCATAAAAGCGCATTGAACAGTTGTTAGTATGCATGCACAGGCATAGAGACACATAACATAATCCTATTGCTCAGGGACAAGTCTGACTTCTTATAATCGTTATAATTTCTCGAAAAGTTTTGTTTGATTAAGTAAATTTGTTGCACATGCACAGTTTGTTGCTTACTTTGCTCATTAGCATACCCTAATAATGATGTAATAAAATAATTTCTGAACTCAATTTATCAGGAACAAACATTTCTTTTATTTTGCCTAGTCACAGAAAAATCAGGATATTTTGAATAAATAATATCAAGCTTCAGCAGTAAGAGTGAAGAAAGGAGTTTGAATTTTTGACTAGTTTTGCACTTAAGCGGGCTTTTTTAAAGACGTTTGAATTGAATGTTATATTATAATTGAATAATTTTCAAGTTTGAAATTGGTTTAATCCTGACAAATTATTCATATAATAAATGTGCTTACTCCTAAAAATCTCAACAAAACTAATTTCTTGGTGATCTTATAAGCGAGACATTTCATATTGATTTAGCAAACTTACAGCAATAAACTTTGCTTCCTTCTGTCTTGTCAGTGGTGATGGTAACATGTAACCTTCACTCTCTTCTACCATATAATTACCAAGAAATAGATCGATGGCATCCTGTGAAAAGTTTCAAAGTTGATACAATTATGCACAAACAACAAATCCATATTTCATGATAAACAACAACAACAAATTAACCCCAAGTGAATCTATGGAATACTAGTATTATGACAGTACCTCATAATGCAAGTGTGGTGTACTTGGGATATTTGTCTGAGTGCTTACAGTGTTTGGTCTCTGTGGTTATACTTTCCCAGAGCACAGCAAGTAGAAAACACGCAAGAATGAGTGCAATTATCCATGGCACTGGCACTGGCACTGATGTGGCATGGAGTTCTGTTGTTAAGGGCATATATTCATCCATTGTCATAAAAACAGCAAATTTCAGTAAAATCATACAGTGCAATCAAGCAATTTCATGTGCAAGGAACAATCATGCCCTCATTTGCATATCATTTGCATGCAGGTATGCAATAATGTTTTCAGTCTTGAATTGCGATGATTGCATGGGCCCTCAGGAACTTGAAGTATAAATGGGGTTGTTGTGTCACTATAAGTCCATGCCAGGGATAACAATTGTAAAATGCTTTGAGCACTGTATGGGAAAGCGTAACATTATTATCGTTAATCTGTAAACAATCAAATCTAAACTTTAGAAGAAAATCTATATTTTGATGACTTTTTAATAATAACTTTGCTATTTATGTTTCTGAGTACCTGAAATATCTTTTGATTTCAACTCACCTGCTTGAAACCATCTGAGAAATTGTTTTTATAATATCTGATAGTAGAATTGTAGCCATCTTTTAAGAGTCCCCACTTTGTACGTTTCCCAGTTCTATGGAGAGAAGAGTTTGACAGACAATACGGTCAACTGTACTTTACATTACTTCTCAAGTAAGACAACATGTGATAAGGGTGACCATATTTTAAAAAAATGTTTCTCATTACTTTTTCATGGCAACTATGGGTCAGTTGGTCGGTCGATTTAAAAAAATAAAATACAAAAATAAAACATCTTTGTTTTCATGTTTCTTTGCCTCTCCTTTTCCTCCATGCTTTGTTTCATGTAGTGACATGTGATAATACAAGAAGAGCATGTGATAAGTTCATGTGCTAAGACAGGATGTGTGCGCAATATGACAGGATGTGCCAGTATCTTCAAGTATGAATTGTTTCACAGCTCTGACTGGGATATTAGCTCTATGTCACGAAAGTTAGCCATATATTTACATCATATAAACGTAATATTTGTACACATTTTGCACCAGTGTGTTCGTACATTACTTACCTAGTATAATCTGTTTTCAAAGCACCGGTTCCTGCATATTGCTTAGCTAAGCCATCAGCATTATCTGCCCATGCTGAATAATAATAGACACAAAAATCACAGAATTTAACAAAATGAATCATTTTCAACATGAGGATTGCTTACCGTAAAAAAATGAAATCCAAACACTTCTGTTCATGCTAAAGTATTATTTTTATATTTTAGAAGTAACAAAATAATGTTGATGCCACTCTAGAAATAATTTAATTTATGAGTACTAAAATTTTGACCAATAAACACAACATAAGCTGAGTGCTTTCAATTTCAAACTATCAGTCTTTTTTTTTATTTTATCAATTTTTTTTAATTTTATTTATATCACGAAAAAAGGGAAAAAAGAAATACACGACAAAACTTTTGTAACAAAAACTAGTTACTAAAAGTAGTGAAAAAAAAAAAAAAAGTATCAGTCTCGTTCAGGCTATGATAGATGGCATTGTGACACGATCACATAGATTGCTCCCATAGATCTTAGGGAGAAAGTACTGTCCCTCATCTCTGTTCAGGTTGTTCGGGCAAATCTTGATATAGACAGTGATACCACATTTCTGCCAGTTAGACTCCCTATCACACACTTTGATGTTTCTTAGTAATTGCACGAAATTAAAATATGAAATTATTCTCCAAAGTCAACAAAAATGTTTTCATATCCTGGAGAGGGCTCCACTCTAATAGTAGTCAATTACTTTAAATAATAGTTGTCAATTTCTTCTGTCCAAATTAGAAACCAAATATTCTAGCAAAGCAGGTGTTGTGTTTCTAGTTTGTCATGTTGGTTGTCTGAACCTATGGTGAATCATTTATGGCAAGGTGTATAGTTGACAGTATGGTAGTACTTACTATTTTTAAAGATATATTCAAAATGTGTTTGGTCCTGGACAGCCTGACCTGGGTTCAAAATTCCAAATTTCTGTAAAAAAAGAAGAGAAACATTTAAACTTCTATTGTGATAAAATCACCTCTTGTCTAAACTTTATTTCAGATTTGATGAAAATTTCAAATACAAAGACAAGGTGTGAAGAGAAGAAACTGTGTTAAGTATGACATCATCGCCAAAGGTTTTCCCATAATCCTTTGCAGGAAATTTCTAAAATGACACTTTCACTGATGGTCATATTCTCTCAGGGTTCATGAATATTCATTGTTCAATGACTGCATAAACATTTCTGCTGACTCCCATGATGCAATGTGGCCCATGGCAAAAATCTCCAAATGGGGACCAACTACAACTTGACATTTCTCTGAAAATTGTGCATAACGTGGGTGTGATGTAAAAGCATGACATGACGCTAAAGAACCCAAAGTTTATGAAAATGTCCTTTTTTCCTGGAGTGGTGTTCCCCTTTAAATGATATGAAAAAAAGAAGTCACTGCTACACATTTACCTCCATCTGTTCCTGTAAACTTCTTCTTGCAAGTAAGCTCTGTACGACATTAGTTCTATCCAGACAGTCAATACAGTTTGTACGAAAGACACCTTCCTGTGTCTTAACAACGGTACCATCCCGTCTCATCATAAAAAAGCTGTTAACAAATAATAAAAAGTAATGAAAATGTGTAGGGAACACAAATTGTTATAATAATGAAAGACAAACAGTTTTGGTTAAAAAATAGTCAGTTGGTATGTAGAATTTTAAGGGTTAAATCTGTATATTACATCTTTTATCAACTTATCTAATTGTGCTCTGGTATTAAATTCATACATGCTACACTAGCTACAATTGGAATGATTGTTTGAAACTGCTTGAGTAGATATAATGACTTACTCATAATATTGTATACACTGAACAATATTAAATCACATGTGCGTAAACATAATATGGCAGTGTTCGATCTAGGATACCAAAAAGGAGGGCCATTGTGGGCCCTAGATCGAACACTGTATGGTGTAATAAATCCAATCAAATTGATTTTTGGGTCCACACCCTAAAATCCACACCCCAATGCAATCACAAATTCAACCTGTTGCTGTACTACTTATAGATAAAATTTACAATGTCTAATTGTTGGTATTTTAAACAATTTTCAGTGAATATACAGTTGGTTGTCTGATAAAGAAATTACGCTCCAGTTACATTTACAACTAGTGCAGCTTGTTCATGTAGGAGGTGAGTACATACATATGAAAAACTTCAAGTAATAAGACATATTCCAGTTATCAATGAGATAAAAGATTTCATGGTTTGACCACTAGGATTGCTGTTCACAAGCCATTTCTGGACCAGAAGTGAGGGCCAGAATACTGGAGTATTATAACATAAAGGCAGCAGATACAACATTGCAATAGGGAACTTGCAAACCCGCCATGTTGAATGTTGCATCATGGGAAATGTGATAAAATGCTAATAAATTAGTATTGTAAACAATATTGTTACATTGTTTATAAGTTATAACCACCAATAATCAATTCATATTTACCCTGACCAGTGTGGGAGGTTTATTTCATCGGTAGCGCCAGATAAGTTATTACTATAACCGCAGATAATCCCATACTCCTTTGCGTCTGAGCATGCTCAGCGTGGATTGCAAGTTCCCTATTCATTCTCTATGTTGTTCTCCCTGTACTGTTTTATTAGACTACAAGTAGTCAAAACAACCCTAACCACTACTGTAATGGTATCTTAAGAATTAACACAGGGTAGTTTAACACATATTTTGTTCAGTGCTTCATGCACTGCCACACATTCAGTGGCCATGACTGAACTGGAGTCTTCATTTTGCCAAATCTGGGGTGCCATCTTGTGGTGATCCTCACATGCGAAATGATTAGATCTTACGCAACCAGAATACCAAAGCTGGCTGACTAGCTTAGCACAGAGTATCATACATACCCAAATTCTTCTTGGTCCTTACTAATCCTGTCAACCAAAATTGATAATCTGTCCCATCTCATCCGCCGACATTCATGGTGAAAATCAAATGACTCATACCTAGAAATATAGCAAGACATTGTACATTTGTAGACTTCTCAAAATACATTCTGACTCAGTAACATGTACTCTATCACGTCAACATCAGTGCCTTGCTTGAATGAAGTGAGCTAAGAGAAGACTTTATGCAAAGACAAATCAGGTAAAGACAACAAGATAACTGATACGAAAATAATGGGTGCCTCTGGTTTAGGTTGACTGCATCACTTTCATTTAATAGTTTGTTCGTATCTGTATAAGCTAGTCATACTGTAAAATAAACTTTCAGTTAACAGTTGCACTCCATTGTAATGTGTAGCATTCTAATCAGTAAACAGAGTTGTGAGATTCAGACTCCTGTGGTGTTTATACTTTGACAAGTTACTGACACTGATTGTGTCGTATATCTTTGCATGAACCTTGCCTCATTCCTGAGTCTGACGCCAACATAGTACTATTGTCAAATTCCTCAATCTATATAAATTTATATTTTTATTTCATGAGCGTTTGATTTTATACACCTTCTTTACTCATTTCCTGCTGAGTAAATCTTATTCTGAAATTCTGAGATATGACAATGCTTTTCTTCATACGTTCTTACCTTATTTGATTGTTCTCAGATTCGTACACAGTTTTTGCGAAAGCTTTTTCCAACTTGTCTTCAGCTCCTTTGTGATCCAGCTGAAATGACAACACATGAGAAGAAGGGTTACATATTAAATGCTATAACAATAGGATACTTGGGCTGTGTGCACAGGTAGTGACTGCCCTTAATTTTCCAAATTTGATTTAGATTATTATCGTTATCAAGACAAGCCAATGACCAAATCTGGAGAGAAAATAGTGTCTCTGTTGAAAACGTAATTTTTTACTTGTACAGTCATTTACTTACCAAGTTTATAAGGACCTGTTTACCATAGTTAACAATCTGACTGTCAAAATGTCGCTGGAAACCATCCAACTAGAAAACAATGAAGAACAGCCAAAGAGGTCAACTCCATCATGTAAATGTGAAAACAGTACTTCCTTACCAAACAGTGATTCGTGATTGTCTCTTCATTTTTGAACTGTATTTATTGTACACATTTTAAGGTATTTTGTGACCTTGTTTTAAATATTTTTTCAAGTATGGTTTTACTCTCTAATGTTGCACAATTTCAAAGAATTGCCCATGTTAAGATAATAAAGATGTATTGTATTGTATTGTACTGTACTGTATTGTATTGTATTTATACCAATTTACACCAGGACTTAACTACTAGAACCCATTCATTGAGAAAATCTGTGAATGTACAGAAAAACACAATGACATTAGTTTTTAAATCTCAAATGCGTGTGTGTGTGTTTGTGAGTGTGTGTGTGTGTGTGTGTGTGTGTGTGTGTGTGTGCGCGCGCGCGTGCGCTCGCTGTACATATTTTCAAAAATATTGTTTCTCTAGTATTTACAAAATAGTTGATGTGACATTTTATTATGACATTAGTTTCTCTTTGGGTTGTTGGCCAGACACTTAACTCGAGTGCCTCTTACCACAGCAGTCTGGATTCAAAACTACCTTGTATCAACTTGGTTGGATTAAAAATTAAACAGAACTGAGTGTAAGTAGACTGATGCTCACTTTGACCCGACTGAGTACAGGTTTATCCAGATACTCTGGGTTCCCCCCTGCTTTCACACTAAGCACCTGGACACTACATAAGTGGCTACATAATTTGATAAACCTAGAACTTTTGACTAGACTGACAGAGTTTGCTGTCAAAAATTCTCAGCTTATCAAACTATGTTGTGCATATTGGTGAAAATTTTAGTACTTATGAGTAATAGTAATTATTACATACTTGCAGTGATGCGCGTGCATACCTGCATGCAAATGATATGCAAATGAGGATGCAATCGTTTGTTCTACAGGAAAGCATGTGATCGCATAGTGTCATATCTACAGAAATTTGTTGTTTCAGATAAATATTTGTAATAATAACAGAACCCCATGCCACGTGAGTGACTGTTTGGGTACTCAGGGAAGTATTTGCAGTGTTTTCTGCTGCACTTTCACTCACCACGCTTGTGAAAGTACAGCTGCAGACAACACTGCAAGTACTCATGCAAATACCCCAAGCATGACATACTTGCACTCACATGTCATGGGATTCTGTCATATCAACAACATGTAATGTTAAATAGTACTACATGTATATATTGTAATAAGGTGATTCTTACCTGTTTTCTTGTATTACTTAGTATTGGTTTGGGTTTATACTTCAGATTAGGTCTTTGGGACCAAAACATAGGCACAGATCCCCTTGTCTGTACAAAGAAAATTGTTAGAAATTTAATCACAGGAAATATTTTCTTAATATAATCTATTTGGCATGACCACTACACCATACATTAAAGGGGCACAAGCTGAATTTACACATGTTTGGGCATAGTTTATGCTGCATAGTTATCAGGTACTCGCAGTATTGCACTTACTGGAACACACTTAACCACCATTTGCAATGAACTGACGTCAAACCTGGTATCAAGGTATAATTTATAAACCAGCTGATGACATCATTTATCATACGAATAAAAAATGTTCAAGAAATCCCTGCTATGCAATTAACTGTTGTAACAATGCCAGAAGACAATTGTAATGTTATAAAAAGTATGCATTGATATTAAAATCATTTAGCAACCAGCAGATTCCAAGCCAGCCACTCTAACCATTTGACCATCATGACTCAATGTATACATGGGGGGTGGGGGGGGGGTGGGGGTACAAAACAGGGATGACAGCAAGAAAGAAAGAAAGAACAAGAAGCATTTATTGCCATGGAAAATGTTCTCCCAAAATTATGATAGACACAAACTAAAACTATTGTTGTTACATGATGTGGTAGATTACACAAGTGGGTGATAGTGGTGCTCTTCCTGTAAGGATATAATCACCTTGTAATCAAGATAGCGTATAAACACTCAATGAGAAAACTAACTATCTGAGATGCTACCCTACAGTGAGTGTAATTACAGCAATGTCCATTGACAGTTGACATCAACATGTTGCAATAAGAGTTGTACTTTGTGTCTATCTTTATGTCTAGTTTGCCGATACTTGATCTGCTATTATCGTACCTGTACGAAGGATGTGGTGTTTCCTTGATATTGCACAATTTGTTCAGTTTCTGCATAATTAGCAGCGTGACCTTCACTGTCTAAGCCACGCATATAGTAACGCACGCCGGCACGAAAACAACTACGACGAGAAATCAAAATGTACTCAAACGATTTACTGTTGATTGAACAGTGATGAATGGCAACAACTGATGTGTCATGAGTTAAGAATAATAGTAAAATGTTGGTGTGTTTTTGTGTATTAACATATTACAAGTTTACTCAGAGCTTAATATGAGTATGGCACTATCATTGCTTTTGTGCTGCATGTCATCCAAACTTGCAGACATGAGATGTATGGTTCTCAACAGTGAGCTGTTTTTGATGAGAAACCAGCAAGTATCTTATGTGTGAAATACAAGATTATGTTTTTTATTTAAAGCACACATCTTTGGTGTGATCTTTTCCAAACTAGATATCATAAGTAACAACCCCACCAGATGGTTTTTCATTTGTCATTTGAAGACACAGACACAAAGACATACACACACACACACACACACACACACACACACACACACACAGAGAGACACAGACACAGACACAGACACAGACACAGACACAGACACAGACACAGACACAGACACAGAAAAAAACACACACAAACCCAGACAAACATAGAGACACAAAAAACACACACAAAGACAGACATAGACACAGACACAGACACAGACAGACAGACACAAACCCCACAAAACAAACAAACAACAACAAAAATGTGAATATAGCACTCCCTGAACCTTAGTCTGTCAATGAGTCATGCTAGAAATAAAACAACATATACTGATCTTTCATTACATTCAGCTGAGTCTGGTATGTTCTTGTCAACTACTGTATACTTGTATAACGAATATCAATGACTGTTACACTCAGTGTAATTGGGTGCTACAAGTTGTGATATACAGAACAAATAAATGGAAATAAATGGACAGTCCAATTTTGTTTGTTACATTTCAGCCATTTATACATGGCCAATGTCATAGGATGTAATTCACAAATATGGTACATTGTGAGCGGAAAACGATTTTGTAATATTTGGGGGTTTCTACATCTCTGCAATCTTACTGGATACAGCCAAATTAGTAAGAACAAAAGAAGAGTGTAAAATCTGAGAGTTTTTGTGGCAATTCAATGAAACTAATGAATATCAAAAGGATACAGCCCAGTAGTACTGGCAGGGTAAATCGGTGAAGCTCGGGTTGATTGGCTAATTCTCTCAACAGATGTCCATTCCATACAAATCTCTGGTCAGCCTAGGTATGGTAAAAAATACAGCAATCAGTGTAAACATTGACATGTATTATATGGCATTCAATTACTTCTTCAAGAATACAGAATGAATGCAGTATACCAGGACTGAGGTATGATATAGGCTACAGAGTGAATACAGTATACCAGATGTAATGCAGAGTGAATATACAGCGTGAATACAGTATACCAGGTACAATACAGAGTGAATACAGTATACCAGATGTAATGCAGAGTGAATATACAGTGTGAATACAGTATACCAGGTACAATACAGAGTGAATACAGTATACCAGGTACAATACAGAGTGAATACAGTATACCATGTACAATACAGAGTGAATACAGTATACCAGGTACAATACAGAGTGAATACAGTATACCATGTACAATGCAGAGTGAATACAGTATACCATGTACAATGCAGAGTGAATACAGTATACCAGGTACAATACAGAGTGAATACAGTATACCAGGTACAATGCAGAGTGAATACAGTATACCATGTACAATACAGAGTGAATACAGTATACCAGGTACAATACAGAGTGAATACAGTATACCATGTACAATGCAGAGTGAATACAGTATACCAGGCTATAACACATGACAGTGATCACTGATTGTTTTGACTTACTCTTTCATGCAGTGACATTGACAGAAATTCTGGGCTAGTGTTATTGAGTCTTGCAACTGTGTGTGTCAAATCATACGTTGTTGAGAAATGGTACCCTTCCATATTTAGTATCGTTTCAACCATAGCTACATAAATCTTGTTGTCTTGGATCTAAAAAATGAATAGACAATTAGTAAACATGAATGATTCACTAACTCTTTGGTTTACTAGTAAATTGAACACTTATCTGACCCCAAATAACACTTGCCATATACTAATCATAAGAATATCCATAATTAATCATATTGTAATAATACTGCTTTGAAAAATATGGAAAGAAAATATCAACTCTGATGTTTCCAATTCAATTCCGACAGGTTGTTTTATCACACGAGGCAATGACGTCTTTAAATCTCACTATTTTGTACGCCACTTTGCAAAATCTTTTGATTTTTTGATAATTTTTCGAATTACCTAAAAAAACGTTTAGGGTTGGGTCAGGTTACTGGAACCAAACAATTTTTTTTTTTTGCCTAATAGCTTTTGACATCTTATTTTAATCCTAATCCAGAGTCTTCAAGGTTTGACAGTTGCCTATCATTTATTATGCTGGCTGGACTTAATTTGATGTTTTTCATAACCTGTATTTCTTAAATCTGGTAAAATAATAAAAGTGATGCTGCCCTCTATGGTACAATTAAAAAGGAAAACAATCATGTCACCAATTGTACAATGGTGACCCTCATGAGTGTGTTATCTGAGCTGAAATTTCAGAACTTTAATAACACAAATGATTCAAAGGTTCCTTCTGATGTTAATTTTCATTTCTAAGTCATTTAGACTTTTAAAGTTTAACATGTAACATATATACTTGCTTTGTTTTTAGAAAAATATCTTAATGAGTGATTGACCAATTGTTTTTAAAATGCTCCGATGACAAACATAGTATGGGTGGTGGCACAGTGCCCTTACCAGTGTTATCACAAGATAACTAGTATTGTATGCTTGTCTGTTTACATTACCATACCTGCTCTTCAGTCAGATGCACAGTTGTCCTTCTGTACGCTAGTAGTTCTGTTGCTCCCACTTTCCATATCGTTTGTCCATTGATTTCACCAATCTTGGATCTCTTTGTAATAACTACCAGATATGGACCTAATAATCAACAATGCATGATGTTCCAGATTTACATTCGTTAAGATTCTCAATTAAGACGGATACAAACTAAAACTTTACACACTGACAAAAACCGAGACATCCACAAGTAAAGCTGTACACACCATATGTATACATACTGACAGACATCCGCAAGTAAATCTACACACACGCATATGTTCATACATATTGACACAAACAGATCGATATCCATTAGTAAATCTACCCATAGTATAAAAAGATACATGACATGGGTCAATCTGTCAAAAATTTCAGGTAAAATTTTCAAGTTGTGTTTGGAACACACAAAATTTAAATTGAATATTAAAAAGATGCATGTTTACATGCACATACATTATTGGCTGGACAATTTGTATTACAACTTGCAATATTTTTGGTTGGTACATACCTGCTACAAGTCTTATGATACCCATCAACCCACATATTTCCTTCCGAATTGTGTATGTTGGGATTTGATATCCATTTGCTGAAAGAGACAATACCTGTCAAATCACACAACAGACAAGTAGGGAGTTTACATACGGGTTTCATTGCACACAATTGTCCACATTTGAATGCAGTTGGTGATTATCAACATTTCCTGGGATTTCAAAATGTTCATTTCTTTTGAAACATTTGCCTAAATATTTTTTTTTATTTTTTGCTTTAGGATAACCTTTTTAATTTCAGGCTTTCTCACAAAAAAATCACTAAAAAGGAATAATGTTCTGGGCTCTCAGAAGTTATCAACCTAAATCTAATTCAATTTATTTTTGATTAAGTCGTGTTATTTAGACAAGCCCTCCAGCTCATTTGATCCAGCCTAAAACATAAAATAAAATGTTTACATAGGTGTTGATAGATTATACTGTGAGTCGTAGTGATACTGTATAGGAGCTAGACTACTTTACTGTACACTTCAACAAATGAAGTAAACTTGGAGACTAGTTAACATTTTCGTTTGAGACAAGATTAAATTAACAGTAATACTAGCATTAATCTCCAACCATTGATTACATACCTTCAAGTGTAAGTTCGGTGCTAACACGGTCTATAACCAATACTTCTTTACTTCCCGAATCTCTTGATGCAATGTAAAATTTGTCATCCGTAATGTGCCTGTAAGTTTTAATATAAAATCCACAAATGTTCACAATTCAGTATTGCAGTAAGCCCAATCGAAAACTGTTTATTCAACATTAAAATTTAAACTTGCATATTGCTTATTAATATTACAACAAATTTTGTTCAGTATGGTTATGAATACTTCTATGTAGCTGTTTTTAGTGTAATGAAACAGTTTTTCTGTATCAATAAGACTTTTTTGAAAAGTATACAATGAGTTTTATTTTACGTGTTAGTACTGAACGCAGCAGCATATGCAGGAGTCCCTGCCCACCACCCTCCTCCGTCTGATGACAGTGATGTGGCTTGTCGGTCTATTTATGATGAAAGTGTGAATATGGCCCACTATGAAAGAAAAACGAGCCCCAGTATACCAGAAGTGGGGTCTTTCGTATGCTTTCATTTCTCGCACTGACATTCCATGATCAACGCACGATCCCTCATAATTCTAAAAAGATTTACCACGTCAACGTACAGAATCAAAGAGTCGTGGACCGCCATCTTGCTATCCCAACATGCATTTTTACCGGCGGAAGTTACTTCAGTCCATGTCAACGAACTCTCCAAGCCACGTGGGGTATGACGTGAGTCGCCTTCTCAAGCTCATAGATCGGCGACCAGTCCCTTGAAAGATTTTTATTTTGCAGTCTCAAAATCTCCAAATGTCTTTAGTTTGTTATTCATTTTGAGTTTTGTGAAAAAAATGTCCACAACTGTGATTATTAAAACTGGCCACTTGTATTTAATCAATTTGTCATGCTCCTCAAGATAAAAAATTGTTCTGAATTATAGCTCTGGATCGGATGTATATGGATAATAGATACGCTGCGGGGTTTCGACACATCTTCTCCCCTCCCACGGTGAGCATTTTGTGTGTGAAAATATAATATAGGAGGTCATTTAACTGCATAAAATTTCAAACCATTCACATTATCAAAAGCCAAAGAGTATTTGAAAATTGTCTTCAATATCGCAATTTTACACTGAGTCTCAATTATATTATTATACCATGCTGGATTTAAAAAAACCAAACAATTTTATCATGGCTTCGTACTTGAAAAATCAACGGGAAACAACATACTAGTATGCCAAGTTCTTGTTTGTAATTCAATAAATTGCAAAAGATTAATAAATGTAAAATGTTTGTTACTGTACGTACAATAACAAACTTTTTATATGCGTTTGTTTAGCCTTTTGCACTGTATGGCGTTGCAAAACACAGACTTGGTCTGTGCAGTCTAGTTCCTATAGAGTATCGCTAAGACTCGGGTTAGAAACCACAGTTGGTACAGACTAAGGCCTATGTAGTTTAACATTGATTTTTCACGCAGGAAGCCATAACAAAAGTGTTTTACAAAATGAAAATCCAAAATAAATACCCAACCCACATCCATATGATCACTTTAACTTGTAAAGAGATAATTTGGCAGACAAACACCCAGGTGACCCATTAATTCGCTTGTCAAGTCTATTGACTGCCTCGCAATATTAAGTGTATGGTTAGGCAAAATAGTAGTGAACAATTTTGCACGTGTACAAAGTAAACGACTGCTCCTGAGGTTTGAATGTTCAGAAAGTCAATTGTACTCGAGAGAGAGAGAGAGAGAGAGAGAGAGAGAGAGAGAGAGAGAGAGAGAGAGAGAGAGAGAGAGAGAGAGAGAGAGAGAGAGAGAGAGAGAGAGAGAGAGAGAGAGAGAGAGAGAGAGAGAGAGAGAGAGAGAAGGGAAGAGAGATTTAGGCATACACAAACACATTCGCATGGCAGTCCGACCTCACCACTAAATAAGACAGAACTTATTGCTGCAAAGTCACAAGAAAATTTCAAATGTACTCGGAAAACGACCACTCCTGAGGTCTAAGGGAGCGATCAGTTTTTACGGTCGGGGGTGGGCCGGGGTGACTTCTTGTTCCTGTTGTACTTAAAAATAGTGACCCCCCTTCGGTTCATCCACAAAACAATGCACCCCCTGACAAATAAAAAAACACACTGACCCCCCCCCCCCCAACATCTGTTGACAAGAAACATTCTTTCTTGTTCTTGCAAAAGACACTCTAGATTCTCAAAACACTATACAGCACACTGCATAGTTCATTTTACTTGTTACATTTACAGTAATTTTAAGTGAGTCTGGTGAATTGCTATCCCAAATCCATTGCTTCACATGTATAAAGCTTTTTAGACAGGAACCCTAGGAGAATATGTATGATTGTCTGTTCATGGACATGTAAAATATTCATGGTTTAGTAACCAAAAGTTCTAGGATATCTCTTAGATTGAGTGAACTATTACCAATATAGATTAATTCAGCTAATTATAAAGTACAATATTAGAGATGGAGTTAATATAATTGTAAACCTGGGGGTTTCAGTAAGTTTCAAAGTAGGGAAAGAACTGGGAAAAGTATGGGGAGAAGTGCATCTATGCTCGTGTGCGGCTGCTATACAAGCGTGGCGATTGGGGAGGAGGTTGGAAGGGGGGTGTCCGCCTCCCATTGTAAGAGCTTTTTGAAAAATGAACACTTTCTGGAGGCCATTTACAGCACCATTCAGAAGTAAAACACAACTTCGTTATATCATAAAAGTATCACTATTTTTAGGGTTTCAAAAGTTTAAATCATTTCAAGTCGTGCCCCACATGCTATGCAGGCATGGGGGAGGGTTTGTCACCCCTCCCATGGTAAGAGCTTTTTGTAAAATGAACACCCTTTGGAGGCCATATAGAGCACCATTCAGAAGTAAAACACAACTTAGTTATACATAAAAGTATCACTAATTTTAGGGTTTCAAAAGTTTAAATCATTTCAAGTTGTGCCCCCGCTGCTATGCAGGCATGGGGAGGGGTTGGGAGGGGGTGTCGCCCCTCCCATGATAAGAGCTTTTTCAAAAATGAACACCCTTTGGAGGCCATTTACAGTACCATTCAGAAGTAAAACACAACTTGGTTATATCATTTGTCCACCATGCAAGTAGTCAAAATGGCATCCTGACGGCATTATCTCGAATGTAAAGTGGAGCATATGGTAATCTGCAGGTATTTTTGGACAAAATTTTGTCAGAAGCACTCTGAATCAGGTATAGCTTCTTTATTTTCAGCAATCTTCAAGCTACTACGACTTCTATGTTTTACTATGGGTGTTTGCATGGTTGAGTGATAACAGTCAGTCACAGACCCACCACACGCAATGCAAACAGGGCTCGACCAATATTTCTACCTGATTTGCATATCACAAATTAGACCGTGTCATGAACAATTCTTCATTTGCCCATCCCTAGAAAAACCTCAGCAAATTCAAGCTCAATCTGACAAGCAGTTTTGAGTTTTTTAAACAAAAAAAACACACCACTTTTTGACCACGTATACAACTATGGTGGGCAACCATTTTGATCTGAAAAATGTCTCGACTATACTGTACACCAACCAAATACCAAGATAATTGGTCTTGGGGTTTTTGACAGACAGATAAGACCATTTACCTTACCTATAGCACGGCTGAAGTTACTTGTCTTGTTGAGACCTAATTTGCATATTGGTGATAGGATCATTACCCTCTACACACATATATACAGACTCATGCACACAGACACACACATGGACAGAAAACCTGAGTAATCATTGGAATGTTATGTTTGAACCTTTATTCCACTAACAATCAGCACTGTACCATAAAGTACAACACTCAGAAAGCTTTGTGATTTTGGACAACACCACTTTATCATATATCATCTGAATGAATCCACTGAGTATTGTCAGCTATTTGTTTTCTATACATCTCCAGAGACCTTCCACGTGCAAAAAAAAAACAACGTCTTTTCACAAGTGATACTTTCCACATACAAAAAAACGTCTTTTCACAAGTGTCATTTCTTCAAGCAGTTATCAACGGTCAATTTTCTCTAGTTGTGTCTGGTATAACTCTATCCAACTTCCATTTCCCATCACTTTGACAGATGATAACTAAAAGGGCAACTTCCCTGCTAAAGTTATTGAAATTGAAAAGAAATTTTGGTCTCCTTATCTGATGACAAACTTAAAGTAACAAAATGTTTATAGCAAAAATATACAAAGCTTATTTCTTTTCTTTTTCTTCTTGGAACTTGTAATGTAGATCTCGTACATCATTCTGAGATATCTTGACCCAGCCGGTTTCTTTCATGTGATATACTGCAAATAAATATGGACTTCATTAAAAACTGTATGCATACACTAAGGACTCGAGGTAATACAAAAAAAAATAGTGGCGATGGCAACACAACTGAACTATTGCTTCCAGTAAGGTCTGGGAAAATGTATACATGTTACACCTGATGTAGCCTTGTGCAATACGCCGGTTATTAACAGTGTATCATAATACCTGTATTTTGATTTTATTTGTAATGAGTTGGTGTGTCTGAAGTGTTGTCCATTTCTACTGATATTGTATGAACCAAGATAGAACATACATTTGTTGACACACACACACACACACACACACACACACACACACACACACACACACACACACACACACACACACACACACACACACACACACTGTTTCAGGAAGGTTACAAAAAATTGAGTGTAACAACACAATGGTATGCGTTTATGTATTTTGAATCAAGAATAGCAGTGTGTATTATGTGTCTGTATATTGTATGTTTATCTATTCACAATTAACAGCACCTAGTGTTTTTGCTAAGGGCAGTAAGTAGGTACAATCTGCAAGAGTTCCTCAGTAATTTTACCAGGGTTTCAAAACAAAATTAGGGTAAATTGTAAGGAAAACTATGCCCATTCTGTTCCTGTGGTTCCCTAAACTTAGTAAAAACACGGACACCACTGTATGTGTTCTGTGTACTTACAATTAACAACACCACCACTGTATGCATCTCTATGTGTTGCATGGTAGATGGCTCTTTCTCCAAGGTCCAGAGCCTCTGGTACTGAAAGGTCATACTTGTAACCACTGTCTAACACACCATAGGCATATGTAGATCCAGATCCCACGGAAAACATGTTATTGGTTATTCTGGTGCCATCACTGTCAACATAGTAAAGACCTGGCCCCTGTAAAGAATAAGATATACCCCCTCTATGGTAACATTACACGGTAATGTCTCAATCTCTATAAATACCAGACATATAATCTAAGATGACACTGCATAGTAGTCTTCGACCATGGAAAGCAGAGGACATACTGAGGTAAACCTATATAGTAAATTCATGGCAGACTAAATGTATTTGCACACTACATAGTCAACTCCTGCTTTACCAAAGAAAACTCTCACATTTGCACTTCAAAACCCCCAGGTTGCACAGAACATCTGTGCAATCCTTACCTCCTATTGGCCAACAATTACGAAACATCATACCAAGACAATAATTTCCCGCTTTACTCCAAATGGTGGGAAAATTCATTTACCTATCAAGCCATGAGGAGTTAGCTGCATATCTGCATTATAATGAGTTAACCCAACGGGGCAGTAACATCTGCACAAGTTTTGGGCTGATAACCATGTGTGAAAACAAGCAACTAATCTGCTGTTTTTATAAACAATTCACATCTATGCTGCAACAGCATTAATTTTTGTGTGTGACTGAAATAGAGAAATAGCAGTGGGTGGACAGAGACAGAGACACAGACAGAGACAGCGACACACAGATGAACAGAACCTATTTCTAGATCCCCTCTAGATCTAGGGGTTGCTTATTGTAACATTGACAATGTCTATACTAATATAAAGTATTGCAATACAGGACCTACCCTTTTATCCCAGCCGCATATCATTGTTCCCTGGATGAAAACAAGAAACAAACAAAATAAGTACAGTTTCAATGAATTTAAAGATTTAAATGATATTCTCAGGAATACCTCATCAAGGTCTTCTCAAAGTAATACAATGTCAGAAATAAAAAAACAGAGCTGAAATGACAACTTTACTTAAGACCGAGACTGTAATAGAAATATTGAAAACTGTATGTTATATGTAGAACTGCCAATGCTGGATTTTGATCATAATACTATAAAGATATCAACTGGGTTAAGATGGTTTGCCAAAATTAACAGGGATTGAAATTAGATCACTACTTAACTAACTTACCATAGAAAGACCAATCACATGACAATGTACAAAAGGCATCTAACTTACCACAGAAAGACCAACCACATGATTATTCATCAAACTTACCATAGAAAGACCCATTCCTTTGTAATTGTACACCATGTTTGCTAACAGTTTGGAAGCTGCTGCAACTGAAATTCTTTCCTTATTTCGTAATTCATAAACTCTGCACTGTTGCGCTAATACTCTTTCCCAAAATGAGCAATCAGCAGCACCTCCTGCCATGGTACCCAGTAAATATGGATTGATCTCTATAACTTTCTTCACAGTCTGAGATGCTAAATGGACACAAGACAAAATTTATCTCGAGTCAATTTACATCAAATTCAAAGTGATGGCAGAAATACCATGCATATTGACTGATTTCAAATTTTTCAACTGATGTCAATTCACGATGTTTACAGTGTTAGATTTTGTAAGTGACAGACTGATAAAAGCATCATATGAACCTACATCAAAGACACCCTCTGTTGTTTTTGTGTATTTATACATGTTTGTCAGTTTGATAGTGTAATAAGGAGATTTTTTAAACATTCAAATTCAGCTGTAATTGTCCATGACTGATAAAACAATGATCTAATATCGCTAGATAATGGCTACAATAGTTGTATTGCCAATCTTTTCATTTTCAAAATGCAGTTACTTTACCTATGTAAGGTCCTGCAGTTGCCCTTGAATCTACAGCTATTACAACACCATGTTGAAACTTGAAGGCTAGTGTTGTTGTACCATGATGAAAACGAATTCTAACATTGCTCTTTTCATCTTCAAACTGTTTTAGGTATTCAGCAGGCTGTAGAGAGAGAGGTTTACCAACAAAATTTAAGTATCACATCATAATAAAGTTACGCAGTTGAAAAACTTTCATTTTCATTTCATTCATACAAGATGTCACAACTACAAAGATGTACGCTGCGATTGGAACAACACCTTTTGATATTACTGCAACTCTACTTCAGTAGTCGTACTGTCCTGTTGATGGGGCACTGCAAATCAAAATTAAATCACTGATTTGATTGTATGTGTAAGGTAAGTAAGCTATCGAGTAATCTATCAATATCAGTTGCTAGCCATTTGTGAGAAAAGTTGCTGTTATCGCTATAAACCCATGCTAATACGTAATAGATGGATTATTTGTACAAATGGGTCCATCTTCCATCAAAAGGTTGTGAAGCAGAATCTTTCCCTGTAGTCTCAACGGTATTATTTCAGGTTTGATTGAGTTCGTCAGGTATCTTCGGATCTGACGCTGAATCTGATGCTCAATATGACGCTAGCTGAATCTGAATCTGACGCCAACTTTATACTCGTCATACACACACATATATATATATATATATATATATATATATATATATATATATATATATATATATATACATGTATTGTACATATGTACATACATACATACATTATACATGTACCTACACACACACACACATACATACATACATACATACATACATACATACATACATACATACATGTACATACACACACATACATACATACATATGATAGACACATTCACAACACATGCCTGTGCAAATAAGAGCTTTTTATTAAGTCTCACATATTGTTGTGGTGGTTCAACACGTGACAAATGACATTACATGTCATTGTCAATTTCATTTTCAGCCCACTACCTAGATGCAGTACTGTAGCGGTTTCGTTACGTCGCTCTCGGTTTTCTTTGCAAACCCCGTAAGAAAATAAACAGTAAAATGAACGATGTTGAGTCTCACAAAATAAAATATAAAAAATAGTATCGTATTAAATATAAAAACAAAACTACAATTATTGCAGCTACCCATCACCTATCCTATACCCCATTACATACAGTAGTTGTGTAACAGCAAAGAACACAAAGCTGGGATGTTTATGTTTTTCCTGCAAAATAAGTTGAAAATGTTTTCGGAGAGCGAGAAAAAACCCAAACACAAGTGAAAGTAATATGTTTTGCTATGTCATCCACTCGGCTGTGTTCTGTTTAATGCATGGTCATGCTGTGGTGGCCGGCCACAACAAATAATATAGCTGATTGGAAAAGAAAGACTTACTTCAGCAACTGGTGGTACCATGAATTTTGGAATATCGTGGTATTCTGGTTCAAAGTTTTCGCCATTTTCAAGTCCCGATCCCCTTGTCGCAATTGAACTTATTCTCGGAGCAAACTCTGTAGAACCACACACACTAGCGAGCGCCATCTTGCTTTTGGAGTTTCCTACACGTTTTGTTATACACAATTTGATTGGCCCATTGGTACAAATGTAACTTGAAACATGATTGGTCATTGACAACTTCTAAAGTTCCGGAAGTAAAAAGTCGAGTTCAAACAGCTGACTACCTCTAAATAATCGTCTGAAAGACAAAGACGTCTGTCGTTTTCGGCAAAGACCGATCCGGAAACCATTCTGACTGAAATATTTCACGTGAAGTTGCTGGTTATTCATTCAAGAGTTCTTGTTTACTTGAAAAGATAGAACAGTATGATTTCAAGATAACAAAGACAGAAGCTGCGTGTGTTGCGTCGCCGATGTCATTCTCAAACGAAGCGAATACCTTGGCTTCCTCCTTGACCTAATAGTAACACGGCATACGTGGTCCAGACCAAACTATTGTTTGTATTGTTGTGACTGTACTGTGACATGAAGAATATACTCCTGGGATTATTGTCTCTCCTGACGTCGTTCGTTATCGTTATTTTGATTGTTGTTGTAGGTTAGTACTTGTACTCCACAGATTTATTGTCTTCCTGCAAACCCAGCATTACTTTCGCTAAGTAAAATAAGATAGGGACCCATCATAATTTATTGGGGGGGGGGGGGGTTGAACTTTGAAATTTAATGTTAAATATAATGATTGCAGGTTATATTCTAAACCGTTCTGTGAAATCACCAGCGTGCTCATTCATTCATGCAAATGTTGGACTGACTAGTCATGACTCAATGACTGTACAAAAGATACACGTTTGTAACATGCTACGTCAGAAATCTGAATAATGGTAACTTTGTAAAGCCCTTTTTATTTTTGTCTTTCTATTCTAATGACCCAACTTATATTTCTTCAATCCTGCAAAAAATACAAAAAATCAACACCCTCTACAACAGGATAAAAATCACAATGTCACTGACAGTGATCCCACAAACACAAAATCATTGATTGCCACAGAAATGTGGATAAAACAAGTGGTTCATAGTTTCCTACTGAGGTATCGACACTGTTAAAAGTATAATTCTAAAGTGAAAGCATCATCAACATGTACACATACACTTAATACTTTTTCTTTCTATTTTTAACAAACTGACTGACACTTTATTTTAATGGTGTTAGTACTGTTTAGTACTGTTATAATGAGAAGTAGAAAAATAACAGGTATCACTCTTACATCACATCTGTAATAAATCCTTGGAAAGGGTTAAATTCCTACCGTGTGGGGGGGGGGTTGTTGGGGCTAAAGTAGAGATTGGTAAAATGGCAAAGAACTTATTATTACAATGTATATCTCAAATCCACAAATAGGGTTAGAGGCTATCATAGATTGGGGATGTTGGTGGTGGTGGTGGCATGGTGGGGGTGGGGGAGGATAATGTAGGGATTGTATTAATGGCGTAGAACTTAGATTATGCAGCTAATAGATCTGTGAATAGGATTAGGAAAGTGACTAGGTATAAATAAATAATTAGTAATACTAAGGGTGCTGGGGAGTCAGGTATTACTAGATATTCACTTAGGGTGTATCCTTCCTTTATTCCTTTTTATGGTGTTCACTGCTCCTTAACCTACTGTGAAAAGTTATGTGCTATACTGCTAATTTATTTTTTTGTCCACACAATTGTCTAGGCTGGTTTATCGTATGGAAGGCCTTCCTATCAAGGTTCAAGTTTATCAGAGAACTGCTGTCTGCAAATGATAATAACGAAAATGACAGTCCAGCTGAAAGTCCACTACCTAAACCAAGAAGTGTTACCAGGAGAACAAGGTTCAAAGATGACTGAGACCAAATTGTGACCAATTGCAGTCAACTACATATATATTTTTGTGCCATTTTTACCCCTGTCCAGATATAATGTCATTTACGTTTTTAATGTTATGTATGACATTGTGTGCATGCATGCTAGCTGAGTGTGTGTGTTTTTTTTAGTATTTGTACGACTCTGTCAGTCTTTTTTTATAAGAAGTGTGAATGCTGGTGCACTTTGTCATTGAGTGGTGATTTATGTGAGAGATCTGGAAATCGTACGTGTACTTTTATGCTGCAATGGTTGTAACTGGAGTTTTTTTTTTGGGGGGGGGCAGTTTTGTTAACTCTGCTGATGTTGTACATCCTGAAGTACAGATAAAATGAACTGCTCAGAAATAATTGAACATATTTGTCAGTGATGAAAAACCTTACAGTTACAGCTATGGCAATTTTAACAAACTATTAGTAAATGTTTTGTATTTATTTCCTAATTCATCATCTGACTATAACCAAACTTTTCTCTGAATTTTACTGAATGTACCAATTTCAGTGCAGTTTGTGACCAATAGAATACTGATTGTAAAATATAAATGTGGCAGTTGTCAATTTTAACAAAAATATTGAAGGAAATATCTAGTGTATTCATCTATTACTCTTTCATTTTCTTACACAGTTTGTCATTGACTTACCTCCCAAATCAGTGCTCTCTACAAAAATAATAGCTAATTTGCATGGTGATTTACATATCAATTACATTTGCCTAATCATTTGCATAATATTATATATGCATGTCTTCAGTTGTGAAGCACTGTGACATGCGTATAGTCACCACTTAAACACAAAAAAAATTGGGATCAACCATTTCTCGTCATGTAAAAGTATATGCATTATTATTTAAAGGGAAGATTATTAGAACTCGAGGATAGCAGCAGAAAAGTTTCAAAACCTTTTGAAGGAGAGCAGAAACATGGTGGCTTGGGTTGCAAGGATGGTGTTAGCTTTGTGCGCTCTTATTAGTTGGGAGAACAGATGAAAAGTAAATATTAAATTCCACATGTATGTCAGCAATTCTTAATTTTTACACCCAAGTCTTTGAGATTTGGCATGACCTTGGTAGTGTCACAATAGACAAAAAACGTTGTGCAATTCAAGTTGTTTGGAATATATTCAGTGTTGTAATTATTTTCCCTGGGTAAATGATCACAAAACAGGGTCCATTTACATTGACAAAAATCAGCAATTGTTATAAAAAGAGAAAGATGTGTCAAATGTTAACCCACATGTAGTCACTACATAGTACCTTGGCAAACAAGGTATCAGCTCTAGACACAAACTAAAACCATTGTTGTTGCATGTGGTAGATTATTTAAGTGCCGGGGTGAGAACAGTGCCTTGGTTATGTAGATGTAATCTCCCTTTAGTCAAGATAGTGTAAAAACTGAATGAAGTTTAAATGTGCAGCCACTAGAGGAAATCTTGCTATCAGAGATGCCACCCTCCTCTGAGTGTAATTACATCAACATCAGCTGCTAGCTTATATCAACATGTTGCAACAATAGTTTTAGTTCGTGTCTGTCAGCTTCCTGACAGCTGATTTGCCATTGTCATATAACATGGACTTGCACATCAAAAAGAAAACAAAAATGGGAAGTTTCCATAAAAGTTTTGATTTCAGTTTAATTGTCAAAGCATAGCCCACAACAAAGGGTCTACAGTCAAAATAAATAGTTTACAACTCAGGTGTGCTGACTGTGGTTGATATGCAGGCCATCAGAAAGACAAAAGATTATATTTTTTGGCCACTGGGGGTGCTGTTTGGAAAGAGCAGAAGTGAGGGCCATGAGAGATGAGTAATATTTCCACAGGCACTCGTGAAGTTGGGGAGTGGGGCAATTTCATGAGCACCTCAGTCCTGTGAATATAGATAGCCTCCTTTGAATAGAAAATCTTTGCCCAGTGTTTTTACAGCAAGAGTAGCAAGTGGCATTCCAAACCAGTCAAAACATTCTGTTGTTATTTTGTTTAAAATTACATGTACTCGATGTAGCTTTAGCCTTATTTTGTTGACTCCTTCATTTGACTACCATGTACTTTTAGCTCTTATATTTCCTCATGTGAGGTGGTGCGGCCGGTGCCCTCTGGTGACACTTATTTTGAAAATGACTGCAAGCAGGGTAACCGGAAAATGGCCTATTGATGGGACACAACATACAAATACTGTTCTTCAATCCTACAAGGCTGAAAGATTTTCCCTCAGCTGTGTGGCACTTTGTTATTACTCTGATTCTGACCTTTAACCTTTGCAGTTTCTTGCCCTATGTTGAATGATTGCATGGTAACTACTGTCAGTTTGTTTGTGAAAACTTATCAATGTAATATTTTTTATTTTTCATCTCAATAGAAGATTTTAAAAATGCCTTAAAGTTTATTTATACCTCAAAGTTTGACTTACAAAAGTCCCAATGTGTCTGACCTCAGAAGACATGAAATAAACTTATATATCATGTTGTGTTGTAAGCAAGTGTTATATGACTATTGTCTGTTTGAATGGATAAACTTTGAACTTTGTATGATTCTGTGTCAGTGTACACGGAATGGGATGGTAGTTTGTTAACCAACACCAGATTCTTTAGGAATGAGTTACGGTTATGTCATAAATATGGACTGTGTTGGAGTAAATTGCCATGTTTCATGGGCCTTGTTCATCGATTTGATACGAATTATGAAGTAGGGTGCTTTATATGACAAGATAACACACTTCTCAATGACACCAAAGGTCCGAATTCTATAGTGTGGCCTCTAGGAGGCGCTATTCAAAATGAGAATTTCGACCACAAGTGTGGGAAGAGGTTATTTAATCCTCTGAGAAAGTGGTGGGCATGTGTGATGTAGCAAGAGAAAAATCTCTTTTCCTTTTCAGACATGATAAATACAGAATTCAAGCTGTTATTACAGTTCTGCTTTGTTTGTCATGCAAGCAAGATTTGTCACTTGGGTTTAGTATTTCAGCACCACAAAGTACATCAATTGCTTGAGTAATTGACAAAAATAATATCACTGTTAAGTATGAACCCCTTTCCAGGTTCATAGACAGCACATATCCATCTTTTGAGTATCATTCATGTAAAGAATTGAATCCTTAATAGACAGGGTATAAACATTGACAGTCTGGTCATCTTTGAATCTCGGTCAATGTCAAGGGCACACTTACTTACTATATAACATAATCACTACATATAATTCATTGGTAATAACTTTACCAACTTTATTTGCACAAACTGTTCATGTACAGACACATAGAAACTACAACAGGACTGAATACAAGAGCTACAATGTTGAGAGATGCATGATGTTGTACAGCTGGGTTTGACAAACTTGCAGACGATATAAATCACTAAAAAAAAATATTTACCCTGTCATTAAACTTTCATTCTCAAAAGCCTAACAGCATTCAGATATAATGAATTAATTATAGTCTACTGCCCAAGGCTCATTAAAAAGAAGTACAAAAAAAAAAAAAATATGTGCACTTAAAAAAGCTTCAATAAAACTATTGCTTTTAGTTTATTTTGCAGCAAAGATTTGTCAGTTATTCAGTAATTTAGCACCACTAACTATTGTCAACTGCTTGAGTACAGAGTTGTGATATATGACATACTAAATGTACATTCTAATTTGTCATTATACATGGAACATAGAAATGTGATGTCTGAATATCTTTAGTATGTCTTCCCTAAACCTATTTAATAGGTTATGATATCCATGGACTGGTAATAACCAATGCTGACCTGTTTACAATTTCCAGATGGTAAGTAGACTATACATCTAGTATACAATAGTCCATAAACTGGCTATAGTTCTTGCTCTAGAATGTCTATAGCTATACATACACCTGGTGTTGGATTGTCTATAAACTGTCTATAGTTCTCAGGCCAGACTGTCTATAGGTATACATACACCTAGTGTTGGACAGTCCATAAACTGTCTATAGTTTTAATGCTAGACTGTCTGTAGACTATACACACACACACACACACACTTGGTGTTAGACTGTCTATAGATGGTATTACACCTGGTGTTAGATTATCTATAATTCCAACAAGTTCTAAGTGTTGCTTGAAATTTTGCAGCCATACAAATTGTGTGAATATATATATATATATATATATATATATATATATATATATATATAGATTTGGTAGTACTGGAACTCTTTCTTGGGTGTAACTCGGAGTTTCACGCATATTGCGATCATCAGACACTCATCCAGTACTACCAAAACTATTACGCTCTGCCACTGCGGTATAGAGCACTGTCTTATAGCAGATTGATACTCACCGAGTTATATATATATATATATATATATATATATATATATACACTTTAAGTTGCCACTGCTTGAAGACAGACTGTGAGATTTTTTTGCATGGATGATAACAAGTGGAGAGACAAATATATTTCAAACTGAACATATTTATTTGACTGTACAGTGCCCTCTGTATATCTGGTGGTTAAGTCTAGGTGTACAATTATGAAGATTACGGGTATACTACACTAACTTTACCGAACTGGAGTGTTCACATACTACTTAATAATGACCGAGAAAATATTAACCCATGACCCAATGAAATAAAGATGGCAGAAAGAGTGGAATGATTTTGTATTTCGTATTACCAACACAACGTTACTACTAAGCAGAAATAATCACACCAAGACACCATATACATGTATACTACTGTGAAACAATGATAGCTATGAGGTCACTGGTGTTAGTGTTGCTAAGAGACAGGTTTCATAATGTTCTCCGGCCTTGATAATTGTTTATAGATGAAATTTCAATAGAAATCGAAGATTTGTTTGCTAGTCAAGGATCCAACAAGATGATAATAAAACCCTGAATGAAAATTAATAGAAGTGAACCAGCATCTACCATCAGGTAGAATGTTCCCACAATATTATAACTAAGTACACATTAGTGAATATAAAAATAATAGTCTTTTGAAATTTTGATTTCTTCCTGCTACTGTTACATTCATTAAATAACATCAACATCTTGATTAAAATGAACAAAAACAAGGAGAAATCACTTACATCTGTCTTTCTGTTAAAAAAACCACAAACATATACAAGTCTCGGACAAAGTCTTAAACCACATATCTTTACTACTGTGAAGTCCAATGTCATATCTGGTTAGATTTGGTTTCTGTTACTACATACATACATACACGTATATGTAATGGCTACTAGACAAGGTAACTGACAATGAAATCATATCACAGACATGCTGCCTGTTCCAAGATGCATCTCCCCATACAATGGTATGTATTTTTAACGTGCACAGGCTTGTGAATGCGCTCCTTGCTCACCTGACTGTACCCTAGGTTTACGCGCAAAACTCGTTTCTGCCATTGATCGCATTTAGTCTTTGTTCCACAAACTGGCTCACAATTAAAGAGGTCAATATGTCTTTACATCGTTTAATGATGAACATGTTTTCAAGTGTTGACAAAAGAAAATCAAAAGATTGACGTCACACACAATGCATCTTGGAACTGCGAAAACGACTATCAACAAGTTTGGCAGTTTGAAAGTATCTCTCAACTACTCAATGTTATGTATGTTCACTACAATAATTTACTTACTAAGAGTGTTTGAAAACATGGAGCATGCAGTATATGTTGTCATACAATGGCATGCATCTGTATATCAAAGTCCTTGATAGCTATAAGCAGTACAGTTTTATCCTCTAAACACTACAATGTTATCTATGAATGACAAAATAACTCTCACCTGCTTTTCTAGCATAAAATAGCTTACATTCATAAATTATATTAACACGTTTTGACACCAAAGTGTTCATCTTTTTAAAAGTGTGTCATCATTGATGTGAAGCGATTATTTTAAGTTTATTCTGTGCCTCTTTCATTACCAATGTCATTCTTGAGGTACATGTCAGAAGTGTTATTTGTGAGAAATCAAGGGTCTGCTTCACATCAGTCTGTCTGTGTGGTGGTGGTGTGTTATAGAAACATCATGATTTGTGAGCTGACAACATAGAACATGCAACGAGGGTTTGTGAGCTGACAATATGTCACATGTACATGTAACTGTACACTGGGAAGTCTCAAAAACAAGGAGAATCTCACTGAAGAATTGATAGCTGTGTTGACTTCACTGGACATTGTTATGGTCTGACAATTTTAAATAGGTGTGTGACCATCACATACTTGTGCACAGATTGACATTTGATGATCACAAGGCAGCAAACTGACATATGGTATGTTTTAAATGCTGTGCCGTGTGTGAGATGTCTGTCACCCTGTCCACCATCTCCTGCATAGCTTGAATTGCAGGATATTCCAATGCAGCAGTTTTGATAGAAGCAACTGTCACTTTAACACATTCACATAAAGCGTCTGTTGAATGTGTGATTTTATTGCGAATATCATTGTTTTCAACGCTTCTATGCAAGGTATCTCCAATGAAGACAAGTTTGTGTGCACACAGAATAACAAACTTGCCATGGGCTACAAAAACCTTAGGTGCTTGGTTCGAATTGACTGCACTGAAGAATGCATCAATAGCATTATTCAGAGAAATGATGAGCGAATCCAATTGGTCTGCATAGAAAGTCAATATATGTCGGTCATTGGCTTGTAGCAAGGACTGCCTATTACTCCGAGGTGGACTCCAAGTTGAAGGATCACTATTGACAGGTTCTGTAGCTTCTTTTTCCAATGCCGCCATCTGTTTTCTATGTTGTAGCTGCAGTTGCTCTTGTTTCATGATGTCTCCTTTCTGCAGAAGTTCTCGTTGTCTCCTTTCAAATGACTCTTTGCCTTCTAAATGAACATAGTCATAATCGTCCAGCCAACCTCTACCATACTGGTTGGGTTTTTTGTTCGGGTGTCCTGGTGAACCTGTCGAGAGTCTTGCCTGGGTTATGTCTTTCTCAGCTTCTGTTTTAATCAAGTTGGATTTCATTTTCAGGCTGGCAACAGGGCTACTAGTTGGTGAATGCTTCGGGGTGCTTCCCTTTGAACCAGGTGGTGTTGGTAGAGGACGGCTTTGTACTGGTGAATTACTGTTTTGTCTGGAACGTTTGAAAATGAGAGTAGAATTACCATGAATGATTGATGCTATCTGTCGAACATCTTCAGGCATACTGCGTGCACACATGACGATTTGATCCAACTCATCAGGACTTTTCAGACTCTCTGTCATGCATAACTTAGTGACTTGCCAATCCATGTCATCCAATACTTCAAGTGATTTATTCAGTATGGTTAAGGTATCTTCAAGTGGCTGTAGGTAAGTTTTAAGTTTTCTTTGTAGGTTGTGATCTGTTGCTTTGGCAGAGTTGATAGCAGCACCTCGTGAGAATTCAACAAAGTCTTTAAGTACTGCTTTGAGGAGATGACAAGCATCTCTGATGTCATAAATCTTAGATTCTAAGCTGGATCTTCGCCTCCAACTGCTACTAACAAAACCAAGTAAATTTGTAACTGATGCATCTACTCGCTGTTGCAGTTTGACTAACAAATCCATAGCTGCATCTAAATCAATGTTCAGTTCTCTTCCTGGCAGTATTTCTGGTTTGCTCTCGTTCAGAGACATTTGCTTGATGTCTCCACTAATTTCATGGATGGAAGATTGAGTAGTTTGAGTGCCAATCACTCCGTCTTGTCTGTCCTTTGTCACCTGTGGTGGTACATCATATACGTAATCAGAGTAGTCGTCATCATATTCACTTCCAGACATACTGCCAATACTCTTTGGAACATCGTAAACTTCCATACCACTGGGAATATGTTTAGGAGGGACATCATATACTTCTTGTGGGTACTGGTCCACTTTAATGGATGGTGGCACATCATACACATCACCACCACTTTCCATGTAAGGATGCGGGAAATCATAATCTTCTTCCAAATGATCAGGCAGCACTGTAGTCTTTGTTTGCCTGGTTGGGACACCATATTCTGGAGTAAATAACTGCCTGTTGGGGACACCCTGTTGAGGTGTCACAACTTGTCTGTTGGGAACACCCATTTGGGGTATCATTGCTGGCCTCATAGGAACACCATGCTGCAAAGTCACTGCTGGCTTGCTGGGTGGAGCCTGTTGAGGTGTCATTACTGGTCTGTTGGGTACAACATGTTGGGCAGGAACTGTTGGCCTGTTTTGAGCAACCTGCTGAGGAGTAAATGCTGGTCTGTTGGGTGCAGCATGCTGAGGAGTGAGTGCTGGCCTATTCAGGGTACCAAAATCTTGAGTTAATGGCTGTCTGATTGCCTGCCTGTTGCAAGTACCAAAGTCTTGAATTAATGTTTGCTTGTTTGGAACACCATGTTCTGGAGGGACATCATACACCTCTTCAGGTCTGTTTGGGATATCGCGTCTTGGAGGGACATCATACAGTTCTGTTGGCATTTGGCCTGGACCCATTGAATGGCTAATGGGTGGTACATCATATATTTCAGTTGGCTGATGGTTAGGAAGCACATCATAGATTTCCTTAGGGTTCCCATGCCTAGGTGGAACATCATATATTTCTGTTGGTACAGTACCCTGTGCTTGGTGATGAATAGGGGGTACATCGTATACCTCTTGAGTTGGAGATCCCTGATCTGACGCAAGCATACTTCTAGGTGTGTCGTATGTCTCTTGTGATGGTTCTGAATGCATCTGTGCATTGGGTGGATATCTTGATGGTGGAACATCATAATCTTGGTCTTCTTCCACTGCAGGGACTGTGGATGGTGTATCATATTTCACATTGGTACCAGCACCATTGTACATGTAAGTCTGGCCAACTTTTTGTGGCGTGACAACCTGTAAGACAGAATGGTTTATACACAATATGGTCAGAAAGGATGTGTGGTAGAGTAATTCCAGACTATCTTGCTGTTTTCTAGGTTGTCTTATTTCCTACCTACCTAGTCTTGTCTGTACCTTAGGCAAAACTATTTCACCTCATTGTTACTAAATTTTCAGCAGCATTGTGGCCATTGTCCAAGCAACCAAGTCTACACAATTTGATGAAAGCCTGACTGTTTGCACTTCCTGAGGTTGACACAGGTGTACAATATAGTTCAGGTGTGAGTCAGAAAACATTACTACAAACAACCACGCAATTCTAACATTTACACTACTATTGTTTCCCTTAAAAAAACACAAATGTTGACAGGAACAATCTGTATAACTGAGCTTACAACTTACAAGATGTACAAGAAAGATTTTTGAAAACTTTCCCCATGTGAAGACTATGTCCTTTTAGCCCACCTGCAGTCTTGAAGGACTGATGGTACTACCTATCCTCATTGCCATTTTGATTTTTTGATTTTTTGCTTGTCCTTCCAGTTAAATATCAAAATGGCAGTTAGGATATAGCTGAAATAGTGTAGTAGCATTAGTCCTTCAAGACTACAGGTAGGCTACAGTTAGGATAGATGAAATAGTGTAGTTAGCATTAGTCCTTCAAGTCTACAGGTAGGCTACAGTTAGGATAGCTGAAATAGTGTAGTAGCATTAGTCCTTCAAGACTACAGGTAGGCTACAGTTAGGATAGCTGAAATAGTGTAGCAGTGTTAGTCCTTCAATACTACAGGTAGGCTACAGTTAGGATAGCTGAAATAGTGTAGTAACGTTAGTCCTTCAAGACTACAGGTAGGCTAATACCCCCTCTAGGGTTTTAGATCCCCATCCATCCCTAACCAACAGATAGGGACATATGTGGTAGTGCCTACAGTTTCACTAGCTTCAAAGTACTATGATAATAAATGACGATAATTATTAAATAATACAAAATGAAAATCTATAAATCTGAGATTTGCTGTCAACTAGCTAGAAATCAAGTAGGTTTTACCTACTTTTGGCCTTCAATAAATCATCTACCTAATAACTGCTTTGACAATGTCTGTATGACTAATGGTAGATTTTATGTAACTCCTTATGCCTTGCTATTATCATTAGTCTTCACTTTGTTTTCATACACCATTCACATATATCAGCTGAATAAATATCAAGTTATAGAGTAAAACCACTTGACATTCTCTGTACTGCTGTTTTGAATTTATAGCTTATAAGACTATTTCTCAACATTTGGTTTCAGGGTGGTGGCTTGGCATCAAAATGTCACTTTGGCATTGAAAGCCAACTGTGAATTAGGATTGAAATTTGGGTGTGAAATAGGGTTGTTAGGCAGAGCTATAGGTCCTAAACAAAAGACTAATCCTATTTAATCGTCATCACTAAACTAATAGGATAACACTAATACAAGAACTTGGGAAGGGATTGAAACCCTGGCCTTATATCGGATTAAAACGAACCCAAGGCAGACCAACTCATCATGTTTTTCTACTTTTCTTTTATCATATCATTTATTTACTGAAGATTTGATGAGTCATGAACAAACAAACAGACACTGTATCTTTTGCGTCATCTTAATCCTAGACACAACATCAATTATTGTTATTATGTTACACATTTACCAGGAAAGATTAAAAGATGAAAAACGACAATGTGAAAAAAGGAAAAGATTGAGGGGTGAATGTTAATGGAGTCGTTGTTGGTACCATTGGAAGACTGATCAAACTAACACATTTTACATTGCACTTGTAGGGCTTTAATTTAGTAGTCCAGGACACTGACTAGTAAAAAAAACCATCCTATTCAAATTAGCAATAGTTCAGGACACATACACAACTATTCTTAAACACTGTATGTTGACTACAAAATTTATAAGGTAGTGGTTTGTTAAGTCCAGTGGAAATCAATGAAAAACTGTAGTTGAAACAGTTTACTTCTTAAGCCCAGAGACTTGGTGCTCTGACTCGACAAGTCTGGTTTGACAATTTTGACTTGACATACTGGTTTGACAATTTTGACTTGACATACTGGTTTGACAATTTTGACTCGACATACTGGTTTGACAATTTTGCCTTGACATGTTGACATAATGGTTTGACAGTAGTGGTGAATGACATTTTAAAGCCAGATGGCCCAGTCTCTTGGGTAGTGTTCACTTGGCGAAATCTGACTACCAAGTGTAAATTCAAGCCCTGACTTACCTTAGTAATACATGTAGGATACTTGTGGCATTTTGATATACAATGGATAGTCACAGGTGTACTACTAGAGTGGATTAAGTCTGGTTGTACACATTTACACGACATGGTTTTTGTGAACAGTATTAGTCTCTTTGTGATTTGAGTTCATGGCTTTAGTGATTGAAGTTTACAAAATACACCTTCAAATTGAAGGAACAGTAAACTCTAAATTCTTGTTACCCGAAATACAATTTTATTCCCTCAGCATGTTACAGATAATAACAATTGTTTGATACCTTGGTTGACTTCTATTCTATGTCCTACACATGAAAATAAGTTGATCTTGTTTTATTTTGACCTTCTAGCACGAGGTAAAATGTTACATGTATTGCAGCTGTCAATTCTGAGAACAATATTGGAATTGGTAATACAACCCTAAATGTTCCTTCTCAGAACAATAAACACAAGAATGAGTATAGTGTATTCTATTCAGATTCGTGATACTAACAATAACATCAAGAGTTTAATTGGAATGAAGCGTAACGATATTTAATCTGAAGTACTTAGAATGGTTAGAATTTTATTGGAAAGAGCTTTGCAAACATATCACTAAAACTCAAGTAATTTGCCAATCCAATAATACATGGCAAGTGGAATAGAATATGAATCATAGGATAATTTACCTTAGCTGGTGTGTTATCCCAGCTATGCCTTTGTTGTTGTTGTTGCTGCTGGCTTGGTTGCTGTGGTGATAGTCCTGCAGCTTTTTTGAGTTCATACGGGTTTTCGTACATCCCGGCAAGTAATTTGAGTCGGTTTCCAGGTGCAATGCCTTGTCTCCCATTTAATGAACATAGCCACCATCCTTCCAAACCGTTGGTGTTCTGTTCGATCACAGTCACAATATCTCCTTTTACAAATGCCAACTCATCTGGGGCTTCTGCTACATTATCATACAATGCTTTGGCTAGTACTCGCTGTAAACAAATAAACGAAAATACAGTATTAGATATCAAATTCTTATTTTATGATGTCACTTTTTGACCTCAAAAGAGTCAAATTGGTAACTCACCCCCATAAAACATGAAGTAAGCTAAATTTGTGTTTGTCAAACCTATAGCCTTAAATCAACCAATTTACTATCTCCTAAAGTTAGTAACTTCAACTGTTACTGACAATTTTATGTAATAAAGCTCGACTTAAATATGTGGTTTGCATTTCATTGTAATTATTCGTAATACCAGAGAGACCACATACATAGCATATCCACTTTTGATAGAATACACCCTAATAATATTTCATATAGTCATTTCCTCATTCTTATAAGTCATATTAAGATAGTTAAAATTCTTCAAATTAGTTTACTTGTTTCACAACACTCAGTAAATTATTCTAGTCACACAAGTGTGAGTGACAGAATCTGACCCATGCTAGCCTACAGACTTCACTCACTATGCTGGTTCACTAATACAGCAAGTATGCCATATCAGACAACCAAGTTTCTGGGCTAGAATCTTTTGACGGGGAATACAATACAAAATCAACAAATACATGCAGAGTGGCGCATGTATCATAAATTCAATATAACTTATATAATATGACCGATTGCCATAAAGCTTTATCATGTAAATATATATTATCTTCAAATTGTATAACATAATGTTATATATCCTGTGTATATACTTAACTCTTACATTGAAACACATTCAGCATTTAATATAAGTGAGACTGATTAATCTTGCTATAAAGTTGTGACAACAATTTAACCAGTCTATAAGTTGACAGTTACATAAGATCTACTTTGGACGTCATCATTTGTATTTCTTTACTATTTATGCATGATGACGAAACTTCTGTTTCAAAATTGAAATACATGAAATAGTTTGTCATAATGATATTAGATAACGAAAACAGTCAAACCACATTTACCATTATATTATCAAACCAGAAACTTGGCTCTCTAGCTTAGCAATGCTGTTTGGCCTAGGTTTATCAGACTTAACAGATAGCCATGTTTCTGGGCTACAGTCACCTCTATAATTACTGCATTTGATCTCAGAAAGGAGTATTCTAGAGGCTATCGGCGGCTTAAGTCTGAAGATATCGCTCACTGTGGTGAACAGATTCAAAGCCACAGATAGCCTCTAGACTAAGAGAGAAGGTGGTACATAGTACACTACAAGTACCGCAATGACATATACACATGTCATCATACAGAAAATGAACCTGATTTACACTCGGTAGAACTATTCAACCAAGACATATGATTCACTGGGGCTTTACATCTCACCAAAATATATAAGAAAGATATAGGGAAATGACGTTTTAAACTTCTAAGAAATCACACCTTTCATTCATAGTACCTACGTCATACATGAGAGGTGGTATTATATACTAGGACTTTCTAACCATTGTGCTCTAAACTGATTTATTTGTAACTTAAACAATGGACATAAAGATAACAGGTATATACTAGATAGAGTACGAAGAATTTGTCAGGAACAAACATCCTTGACACACTGAAGGTATAATTTCTATGAAACAACCACATAATGACTTTATTGTACACACTGCTGCACCATGACAAGAATACATATAAGTTATATATAACTCTATCCCTATATATAACTAATACATAACTATATATGACCACATATAACTATATATAACTATATATATATATATATATATATATATATATATATATATATATATATATATATATATATAACTATATATATATATATATATATATATATATATATATATATATAACTATATATATAACTATATATATATAACTATATATATATATATATATATATATATATATATATATATATATATATATATATATAATATACATGAAAGAAGACGAGTATGTTATTACATTATAGATTAATATATATGTATAGCTATCAACACAGTTATCGTATATATAAATAAATATGTGTACTAATGACTCAATGAATGGGTTGAAATATTCAAAGTTGGCCTTGACTTCCAATCCCACTTTATACCATTAAAACACACACACACACACACACACACACACACACACACACACACACACACACACACACACACACACACACACACACACTTGCAGACTTAATGATCTTCTACTAAGATGTCAAAAACAAGTCAGAATTTCTGGAAACCTGAGTGAAGTATGGTTCAAACCATCCAGTTGTCATCTGTGTTATGTATATATACGATATAAATTGCATATATATAGTTTACAAGTCGTGTTTAAATTTAACATTTGAAGTATGTACAGAGCCATTCTATGTAAAAGGATATGATGTGAAGATGAACAGAATAAAATGACTTACAGTATAACACAAGTCATGTGTATCAGGTATTTTTGCAGACCATACATGTGACAACAGTCATGACACCTCATAACTGTTGTTTGCTTTTCTTTTTATCACAAAACCAACATGTTTGTCATGCCAAGTAATGATGTCAAATGATGTTAGTACCACTGCAGATAAGTATTTATTTGTTTTACGAACACTATGAGCTGTCCTACTTTCAACCCCTTTAAAATTAGACCACACATTGACATATGCTGGTTTTATTTTACCAACTTCAAAGGATCATGGCTAGACAGGGCACATACCACATACTAAAACTTCTAGTCCTTTCACAGAGCTGTGGGTAGGTATCATTGCTACCCCCTGGTGACACCACACCCAAAAACAAGTGAACTACCTATCAAACAAACAAGTGGTAGGGTCACATCCTGTTACAACAAGAAACTAGTCAACGTCTCCATGTATATATATCCTGAATATTTACACTGTCATGAGAAAGACTAGGAAATTAATTTGTAAAGACAACAGCGTTGGTGTTTTTGCTAGGTTCTGGGAACCCTGGTAACAGAAAAGGGGAAATACTATATAGGTGTAATTGACATACCAAATTACCATAATTTAGGTGGGGAATCCTGGTAAAATCACTAGGGAACTCAGGTAGATTTTACCTGCTTACCACCATACCAAATACACTACAACTACATAATGTACTATGCATAAAATATGTGAGTGACTCTGTAAATAACTGGATTTTGAATTGTAATCTATTCAATTCATGAATTGTTCAGTTCACAAGAAGTTTGGTAGATCAATTGTCAGTGTTTTTTTGTTCAGAACATAAAGTAGGTAGATTTAACTTGACTCTCGCCATCTCTCCCAACACATCATCTTACCAGAGTACACCCACCAAAATCATGGGAAACCATACTAGTTTTACAAAATTTCCCCCTTCTCTTACTGAGGTTCCAAAACCTTAGTAAAACACACTGATTGGGAACACTGCATGACTATTCCTATCCCCTTTTGTAACGCTTTCAAAAGGTGAAATGAAAACAAGATTGTCACTGAGGGACTAGAATGAGATCGAGAAATGCAGTTGGACACAGTTGAATGAACGGAAAGTAATCCTTTCCTTCGTTCCACAAGCCAGATTCAATTGCTATGCACATCTTTGGTGTTAGAGGTATGACGAGATTCCAGTTACACAGTCAGACAGACTGGAACAAAGCCGGTCTTGTTAAGTGTCAAAGTTCCTGGCCTTGCTTGGCCCCATGCTTGTAGCAGTTTAACCAAATCGTGGTAATGTTGGGTTGTTTACACTACTCTAACTAGGACTCCTGACGTAGGTATAGATCAAGGTAAAACGGATAATAAAGAGTTTACTCACTTAAAAAGACACAAAGTAGGTAAACAGTATTGAATAAATAAATATTACATTTTCACACTTCCATGAGGAGTAGTCTGAATTTCTTTTAAATTTAAATCAGAACCTATACTGTGTTTTGTCCCAAAAAGTTATATTAGGTTTCATGTGTCTTCCAAGCATGTCGAAATTTCAAATACTTGGAATTTTTTAGCGGAAGAAATAAGCCAATATTGATTTTAACACAATAGTATAGACATAACAGAGTACCAATTTGTTTCATTTTGTGGCTAACAGGACACAGGCCAAGATTAGAAAGAACAGGAAGCGGTCCTATGAGGGAGGGGGAGCTTTACAGAGTATCCAAATTTATTCGCAAGTAGGCGTACGACTTTTCATGAAGTTAAATTTCCTTGACTAATTTTCAGTTGCTGTGGTAAGGTATGATAAGAAAATGAACAAAGTGAAGTACTGGTAAGATGGCAGGTGTTAGGAGTGTTTAAGTAGTACCACCATTGTAACTGGGTTACCCGTACATTATGTGTAAGTTAATGGCTTTCTCTCATTCTGTCTGGCCTGACCATACTGGTTGAAGTCCTTATTACTTTGTCCAGGAAGGCAACACACCAGTACTTTATTAGTATACAGTTTAGTGACCATAAACACACTCTGAGTACTACGCCATGTTACCTATACCTTGATCATAAACATGCCAACTGAAATTCATTCATCTAACCAAATGCTGTTTCCCCTGACAGTCTTCCTCAGTGATTAACTGAACACATGTAAAACATAGAGTAGTAAGAGACTTACCAACATTGTTGTCAAAGTCTTGTTCCTTATATATACATGACGTGTAAAGTATTTTTTAGTGACAAACAATGGCTCTGATCGGATATAGAGACATGCTATGGCCGTCCTGCTGGGTCACACTTGGTCGCTTCACTGTCTCAAACATTGTTCACTGATTAACCAATACCTCACTCCCAGAATTCCATTCACTTCAGAAGGTGAATGACTCACTTTGGACATCTCAAGTAGTGTTATGATGAAAAGATAGGACTAAGCCTGTCACATCTTAGGGTTGACCTTTTTTTCAATGTTTGGACTTTGAGGTGACTGATAAAAACCAGGTTTGATTTAATCAAGTTCAATTTACAGCACTATCATTACCACGATTCATGCATTAGTCTTCCAAAACTTGACAGGTGTCACTACCATTTATCATTCTGCAGTTGCCATGGCAGCAACCATTTCCAGTGTTCCAACCCCTAATAAAATAACACCTGTCCATTACAGAAATGATAGAATACAGTTCCTTCTTATAAAAACAAATTTCCAGGTGCAACAATTCAGACAATAGAGAACTTGGCCCACTTTATTGAACACACCAATAAATCAAGTTGACCTTCACATTACAACCAGCAAGGTCACACTAAGGTGTAATAAGATAAAGTAATGTTTCTGACAGTGATACAATTTACAATTTACAATTGAATCATTGTATGATACTGTTCCCACTTTACCTAATCTGTCAAGCCGTAGGGACCTTGGTGACCTAAGGAGTACTATCTTTAAACTTACATCACCCCTCTAGACTATCGGTCACATAGTGCCACCATAATGTTATAAGTTATAACAACTGTTCTTTATAATGTTATGCATTACATATTCATGTCTTGGAAAAGCTTGACCATAACAATTTCAGTAATGCTTATAAAATTAGCATGTAATCTACTAATGTAAAGCTTTTGACAGGTTATGCAGGGTAATCAGAGTTGATGTAAGTTTCATTGTAGGCAAGTGTTTCATCATTATCAAATATGTTAGGTGTAATGTACATGAACACATATACCAGGTGTTATTTATTTGTGGAACTACAAATAAAGTATGTATTAAAAGTCAAAACTATTGACCACATCACAGTTGTAGGTGTTGTGATATACAACTGCAAATATACTAGCTGCAAAAATACAGGTCAAAATATACACCAGGTGTTACAGTATAGAACTATAAACATACCAGGTGTAAAATACAGAACTATGAATATACCAGGTGTAATGATATTGAACTTGAGATATACCAGGTATAGTAAAACAGAACTACAATATACAAAGCTGATTCAGAAACATGTAGTATCCCTACCACCACCACCACCACCGCCACCGCCACCACCACCACCACCACCACCACCACCACCACCACCATCATCTTCAGTTTACCTTACTTTTTTATATATAGAAGAATATCAATACTAAAAGAAACTGCACATTAATAATATACTTGGATGGAATTTTCTCCAGGACTGGTCTCAATATTTCTGGTAAACTACAATTATATATTGTGTAAAAGTATGTTATGAGGAGACCAAGTTGCACTCATCAAACGAGTCAATGTTTTTACCCGATTCTTACATTGAACACAGGTGAATTACAGTCTTTACTTGTCTGTCACATTAAAACAAGGCTGAGTTACAGAGTGTACTTTACATGCTTTTTACAATGTAATCATTATATCACAGAGTATCTTTTACCAGCTCCCATCATTGTGACATAACTAAATATATCAGAACATCATAGCATGTACATAAGTACTTACATTATTCTGGTCTCTTGTCTCAGAAGTGAAACACTGCCCCATTGATTCTTTTGTCGTGAAATAGAACACGCATATACAGCACTTTTACGCCAAATTGCCTTCAGAAGTACCTTCCACAACAACCACCCAGGCAACTAACTAGATGCACACAGACTGTCTGACTGATTGAAATTAAAGGCTGAACTCTAATAATACCACTTAAGAAAGTATTCCAGACAAATCTTGTCTGTAACAAAGCCTGTAGACATGACTTAATACCTGATAAAGAAAGGCAGACAAGTAAGCCAAGACGACGGGATAGAAAGACCTCTTTCTGGTCATTCTTTCTTTTCACTGATGCTAAACAGGGCAAAACAACAACAGTACATTGCCATTTAAATATATGTGGTCTTTCCAATGTGATATCAGCATCACAATCACTTACACAGTGGTAGTCATCTATGTGTTGAAGGTGTAGGTAGACAATTATTACATGTCACTCTCTGTCAACATTCTGTTTGTGTGAATAAAAGTGCCATTACATTAGCATTCGACAATAACAAGTCAGCTACCATGGGTAGCTTGTTAGAAAGCCAGCCAAAACAAGTCAAGATATTGTATGTGTGTGTAACTGGTTACAGCAACAAAACCAGCCATACCATTACCAAGTCACATTAACACTGTATGTGGAGGTAACTGGTGAACAAAACCAGTCAGGATACTGTATGTGTTGCCATTGAAGTATGTGGGTGATGGTATTGGTAACTGGTTAACAAACCATCAACAAGTTAATGTACTGTACATACAAATGCACATGTATATGTGGGTAACTGGTTAATGAAGCCAGCTAAGGACTGTCAGTCAAGATTCTGTGAGTAAATGTTTAAGCCCCAGGCTCTAACTAGCCTGATTAGAATCTTTTAATTAAGTCTAAATACAAAATCTGGAAAGAGGCAAGGTAAGTAAGATTAAATTAAGACCACCAGCGAATCAATGTCCCTTTCACATTTCAGTGTCAATCTTATACCGAGTTGGCATGCACTCTGCTGACTTGATCCTTTCTTACAGTTTAAACTTGAAATATACAATTATCACGTGACTACTGGGACATACACTTGGTAGACCTTGTCAACAATGATTTAGCAATGACTTCTGCACTGTAGCTGGGAGTAAGGACATTTAGCACAGAGAACGGATTTAGGTTATCAGCCTTGTAACATTAAAGTGAAAGGTCTGGAAACATACAAAAGAATGCAATATGCCAATAACCTTGGGGGGACCACTTACACCACTTTAACCAGGTGTAAATGACAACTCCAAAAATAAACACTCAAATGCACCTGTTTTACTGTTACAGAAAAAAAAAATGAAATAGAATGAAAGCAGAGTTATTTCATCATGTTACATACAAGTACTGTCTGTTCAGGCATAAACTTTTTAAAACTTAAACCTGAACTTAGTCTTAGCACTCTGTCAATGTTGACAGCTACTATGGCCCTACTCAATAGACACTGTCGGACACTTACAAGGTACATACATCATAATTCTTCTCATTACTGGTTGCAGCCCTGACACCAAGGACAGGTACAAGGTTTTCCAATTGTTTGTTTTGGTATGTAGAACATCCAAGTCTTATAACACCATAATATCCGCCATAAAATATATTACAACTATTTAACAATTTAACCATGAACCTTGTGTGGAGTTTCAGATATCTACCATGTAGAGGGTTTCCAAAGACAGTACACAGACAGTATGTAAGACTCTGAAAGCCCTTCATGTATCTGTCTTCATCTTCAGCTACTGAATAGCTTCAAGCAATCTGTTCTGCGTTAAGCCTTGTTTGTTTTATTTGATCATGTACATGTACCTTTCAACTCTGCATGTCCCACATCAAGTACCACAATGATACCTTGTTCACTTTCTAGATGCTATCACGGCAAGCCTTCATTAGCCACCATGAAGGTTGGCCTTCATTTTCAAGTAAACTAATACCAAATTAATGTCTCAAATCATTTTCACTTCTAAAGACAAGCTCTTGACTGATAGTGATAAGTTTTATGTAAACTTACAGGTCTTGGTTAATTTGAACAATATGTCTTGTTCTTTAAGTGGGGTAAATTGACTAGTCTTCATCCCTCATTTGTTTCACACATATTTTTTATTCATAAAATACTTCAAATATTCAGCTTGTACAATTTGATGGAGTTGTTATATCTAAAATATGTGAGAAGAGTCATATGTTACGTAATGTACTGTAAGGGCTATGTTTCAATCCCAGGTTTTTGCATTAGTGAATCTTATCTGTGGAGTCATAAAGATTAGATTAGCCTTGCCACAACTCACCGTTAGTTTGTCAAGTTAATGGAGGGTTTGAAAGCCAATAACAAGTCTCTGGGCTAGGATTAGACAGATTTATTCTTTTGTTCTGGACCAACTTTTTTCTATAGCTCTCCCAGACAATTCTTTTCACACCTACATTTTAATACTAATCTAAAGTGGGACTTTAAATAAATAACAAGCGGTAGTTTAGAGAAGAAATACCTTGCTAAATGAAGTGTGTGAGATATGGAATGAACAACTCACAAAGTATGCCTAAAACTTGACAAGTTGATTATAACTTCATCAAAGACAGACAAGAAATAAGACTGATTTATTAGAAAGCGTGACAAAACCTTGCAAACTGGTACTTTGATGACAGCTGGCTATCATGAAACACTCACTAAGGTCTTAAATTGAATAATGGCTTAGTTGACATGACTAAAGGACATAGAATGGTTAGAATGCATCGCATGTTTTTGTACAGAATACCAACCACTCCTGGTGACTCCGTATCAAACTTGACAATTTACTGTGATATGCTAACTGAGTGTCCTCCTACACAGTACTAGAAAAATATACATAGTATCACTTAATTTTGCAAATTGTTCTCACTGTGTCTATGAAATGGAAACTGTAAGTGTAACTCTAAAAGTAAAATTTAGATGGAATACTGATTTTTAGAAGTGTTTGAACACACAATGTGATATTTATATTGGAGTTGTCAATTGTCAAAACTGATGCACTGCAAATGGTTAGAAGTGTTTGAACACAATATATTTATATTGGAGCAGTCAATTGTCAAAACTGATGCACTGTAAATGTAATTTTTACACTTTAGAGATGTTTAATACACATTATTGTATTTATTCTAGAGCTGTCAATGGTCAAAACGGACACTGCAAATGAAATTTTTAGAGGTGTGTGAATACAATATAAATCTAGAGCTGTCAAATGGTCAAAACTGATGCAATGCGTATGTAATTTTTAAAGTGTACGAACACACATTATGATATTCATACTTGAGCTGATGTAATTTTTAGAAGTATTTGAACACAGTATGATATCTATATTGGAGCTGTCATTTATCAAAATTGATGCACCACAAATGTAATTCTTGAACACACATTATATTTCATCTAGAGGTGTAGATTGTCAAAACTGATGCACTGCGAATAAAATTCTTGGATGTTTTGAATACTCAATATATGATATGTATAAAGGGGACTGTCCATTATGGAAACTGGCAAATGTAATTCCCAACCTTAATGAAGGAATCATATTTACAGTGCTTGGGTTTTTATAAAATTGATTCTTGATGGTCACTAACACAAAAGGTGTTAAAAGCAATGGAAACCAGTTACAGTAGGTCTTTTATATCAGTGAAATATTTCATGAATTTGTCTGTGTTTCATTTGACTATACAAAAGAAACAAAAGAGGAAGGTGACTCCTTTGAGAACTCAGCTTCAAGGGGTCATTTAAATTGTATCACTACCAAGTGTTACAAAAGAGTGGAGTCTTGCTAGTGTAGGCAGATGAGACAGTCCTTCAAACCTTTCTTTGGGCTTGCATACACTTTATATTGGTTTCATTACATGTGCACATTCCACACATGATTCTATTAGCATAGACATGGTTATAACAGCATAGCATCTATTGTATCCAGTGTTGACAACAGCCTAGTCTATGCATATCCTGTTTTTAGTTAAATTGCTGCATTCAATTATCAACAATTTATGCTAAAAATCTCACTTTGTACAATACTGATCTATACCAGTAAATAGACAGAAATAACACTCATTGTTGTAAACTCTGCTAGTCATTATACTAGGAATATTATGGGTTTTGCCTAGCCTTCTACTGGTCAGTTGCTGGTACGACCAGTCACCAGTGTTCATTACCTACCTGTGATAATGATAAGGACTAATTTTCCACGACTTAATTAATTTTCATAAAGGTCAATTTAATACACATAATTTGGCTAATCTTATATAATCCCATAATGTCTAGATTGAGAGAAACAACAATAGCAGTCCATGTTTTCTATAAATTCCACTTCCTAAACTAGGTCAAGAGTCTCTCTGCATAGTTTCAAGTATACTGAAATGCAATGGTGGCGTTACTGAAACCTTGTTGTGTCAAATAACATTCATTTGCATAGATGACAGAGAAACAGTTCAACTCTGTATCACACTGCACTACTGAAATGGCACCTACGTGTACATTTCAATTACCATGCGATCACAACATATCTAAACCTGTGTGTGAAATGACAAAAAAGCTTTAACAAAAGACAAAACTGTATATTTTTTATAATGTTAGCTTAGTCTTATACAATGTGTACTATGCAAGTCACTGAATAGTGATGTCTGATTTGTATACATTTATAACCCTATAAGAGAGGTTTCTAGTGTGTTGGCATTTCAACACTGCATTTTATTTGCACATCAACATTTTTACCAAGCTTGTGTTCTACTAAGTATCACACATCTAGCTGTGTCCTCAAAAGTATATCATCAAGTTTTAGCTGTCTCCTACAAGGGATCACATTTTTTGTCAGTGGTTCTGAATACCATACATTATTGTCAAGAATGTATATATACAGTGTGTGAGAGTGTAGACCTGCTGGCAGATGGAATAAGTATGGACTCAATTCTGACATTGTCCCTTTTCCTTCTACATAAGTGTTTGTCACGTCAGAATCAAATCCTGTACGAAAGCAGGACTAGAGAGAGTGTTATGTGCATAATATATGTCACTAAGGTCATAGTTTAATCATATTTTGTTACTTGTCCTTTCAAGATTGCAAGTAGGAAGAGCTGGCCTAGAGTTAGTCTAGTCCCTATACGGTATCATTATGATTTACAACATCCAGACTAGCCTAGAGTCAACTTATGTGGGGATTTTTGCTATCGCCCCATACCATCGATACAGTAGTAGCCAAAATCCCCATATGACTTGATAGGCTAGGGAAGAGCAGGCTGAGAGTTTCAACACAACAAAACTTGCATTAAATTTCCTGAATACACATACTGTGGCAGACAGCTTTATTCCAGTCACTATTCAGTCATAACTTGCCACTATAGACCTAGCAATGGCTCAAATTAGTTAGATAACAGATGACAAACAGAAATTTGTGTTTGAAAGACATACTGAGTACTAGTATGACACATGTCTAACATGATAAACTGATGTAAATGACAAATGGGTGAAAGCTGAAATACACTGGTACTGAACACAATTTGAATTTAGTTAGTGACTGAATATAAAACACAACTGTAATCATGTAATTCTCTGTACCTGTAATAGCATTTCACCTCATGCTGGAGGGTCAAAGTAGAACAAGGTTTGGCGTCAGTATTCTAATGCATACTATACATGAATTGCAATGCATGTGTAGCGTGTGGAAGGGAATTCATGGTGTGGAACAGGAAATTGAACGATTGTTATTTTAATGACATGCATGCACTACAGGTAAAGAAAATTATCACACTGTGAGATATAAATTCATATTTAACTGGACACAAGTATGTATGGAAATGAAAAATACAAATATACATTGCTTTAGGCGACCTCCATTGAAATTTCAATATAGACTAATTATGACCATAACCACTCATTTATTAGTAATTTTAATCCAATTTATGAATATGAAAACTAATGAATGGAACCATCCCAGCTGTGCTCCATCTTCATCCATAATACATGTATCTTAACATGAACCTCCGTCAATTTTGTTATACACATCAATGTGTCACTTTCTTTCCACTGACAAAGCAAACACAATACGCTTCATGACAACTGGGGACACATTTTCACACAAAAGGCTCTAATGGTATTTCAATCTATTGAATAAATTAATATATAGTATTAAAATTTACTGGTAAAAGTTCAAACATTTCAAAATTGAGAGACAAGACAGAGCTGTCATTATGATAATTCAGTTATCCTGAATAAGAATGAAAGAAGGTGATCTCATCCCTCACTGCTGATAATATTTCATAAATATTTATAGCATGGCTTTACACTTTACAGTCTTGAAGGCTTTGAACACTGAGAGCTTGTAAGTTGTCACAAGCCTACTGTTACATGTAATGTTACCATTAAAAAAATGCTAATAAAGGGACTGAACTGGTCTCAGGTGACCACACAGTTGGCGAGTATGTCTGCATTATGTAAAATACATTACATAATGAGATTTATCACAATTTCTGACTTTTTATGAGGATTTACAAACAGGTCAACAAAACATTAAGGTCATTTCATGACTTCATTATATATTCATTGCAATTTTTATCGCCACATGTACATGTTTGAAAAAAATGTTTTGGTTAAAACCACACATATAAGACATTAGAAGATATCACAACTACAGATATTTATGTTAGTATATTGCAGTTACACAACTTGTGGGTGTGTCATAAGGTAAACATAGGTGCAAAAGGTGTCAATTGGTCAACATTTTGGGGGTAAGAATTTGTAAACAGTTTTGAACTTTTCAAGTAGACTGGTAAATTACAGTAAATATAAATAAATGGTTAGGCCTGGGGTAGGGTTGGAATTTATAAACAGGAATTTTGAGATGTCATTTATATTAAACACAATTCCTATTTAGGGTGTTTCAATTTACCCATCCCTAGCCTACATTCTACTAGGCTGAATCGATGTGTGAGGTCAAAATAACAATTCATTTGATTCTAGTCTTGCTAGTTTTTCATGTCAACCTCAATTCTTTTGACATCATGTCAATAAATTTTCATTTCTAACTTCTTGTAAACGCTTGCTCATGGTGCAAAACTAGTTGAAAATTCAAGCTGATTTTATACTACACAAATTACAACAGAAACTTATGCGGATGAATTTTACAAAATAAAACAAATAGTTTGATAATATTATTTCTGTATTTTATATGTACTTCCAGAACTACACAGCTGTTTTTTCACTTTTGGGTCACAAACCCAAATTAACCATGATACCATTGAGAAAATCAATTTTGTATTTTTAAAGAAAAAATCCAATATATCTTCTTTATATAGCCTCACATATTACATGTATGGGTGTTCCTAAATTTGATTTTGGGAATATTGGTGAATTTTCAAAAATACTTTAATGAAGAGAGTTTAGTGTGTAAATATTAATTTGTAATCAATGTTGCATGAATTCTTACAAAGGGCAAACATACTTACTAGTGTATGATTTTTTTGACAATTACAGTGTGGTGTGAATTGCTAAATCTTCAAACTGTAACAAGTATGGAAATGAAATACATTCTCATGGTAACTCCAGTAGTACAGGATGCCCCCAAAGGGAATCTGATCTCAATAGGAAATGATAATCACATCTGTACAGGACAATTTGGTTCCCTATATCATCAAAGTTGAAAGCTACTTTTAACATAATACTCTGTTCAAATTCATGTTTTATAACTTCCTGCTACTTGTATGGACAATGTATATGAAACCTTCATCACTAAAGTGTTCAGCTATAGAAACAACATATAATTTGAATTCACTGTGATGTCATGACTTCCTATCAGAACCATGCTAGCATTGTACAATTGAGGCACTGAAGTAGCCTACGTGAACCTAGTCATACATAATGCGACGTTATTTTCAACTGAGTCATTTCTCTTATATCTCTTTCACCAAATGACAGCGAGTACATTTCAATGCTGATTGAGACCAAGGGAATCATTTTTCCTCTCCGAAGTACCTTTAATTATTCATTGTATGGACAAAAGTAAATTCCATTATGCCACAGGGTTAGTAATTGTACAATAATTAGCTACAAATCATATAACCAGTCCTTATAACATCATCAATCATCTACAGAAATCAATTCAACAAACCAACCAAGCAAATTTAGTTGATTATGACTGCAGAACGTCTGTGTAAACAGCATGTAGATAAATACTGTACTATAACACACATCTCGTAAAATTAAATTGATGAACAGAGGGAATACCAGGATACTGAGAGACACTAGAAGTGTTCAGTAAATAAGCACATAAAATTGTGTCACTGATGAACCCTTGGAATCATGTTTCACAACCTGTTTCACTCATTATGAAAACATCACACATTTCCCATTTACATGCAGTTGGCTCATTAGTAATCTGTGTGATCTATTAGACAGTAGGTTTACAGACCAACCTGTCACTAAATTAAGCTGAGGTTTATAATTGTGATAATGAGATCATCAATTTCCTCTTATTTCCTGAAATTTGGTTTCTTCTACAATTAAAGTTATTTGCATGACAAGAGATAATTCCCCATTAATTTCCTCTCTCAGACATCTGGCTATTTAGACTTTCTCTCAGTGTATACTACCATGTACAGTACTGGTATTTTTATACATTTATATAATACTTAGGTTACCTAGTCACTACTATTGATGATGATGGATGGATTCAATGATGTAACTATATACCCATTTCTGTCAACACAAGATATGCATATGTATATATATATATGTGCATACATATATGTGTGCATGCATGCATATATGTGTGCATCATGTATGTATGTATGTATGTATGTATGTATGTATGTATGTATGTATGTATGTATGTATGTATGGATGTCTGTCTGTCTGTCAGTCTACATACGTATATACGTACGTACGTACGTACGTAAATGCATGTATGTATGTATGTATGTATGTATGTATGTATGAATGAATGTATGTATGTATGTATGTATGTATGTATGTATGTATGTCTGTCTGTCTGTCTGTACGTACGTATGTATGTATATATATGTGCATACATATATGTGTGCATGCATGCATATGTGTGCATCATGTATGTATGTATGTATGTATGTATGTATGTATGTATGTATGAATGTCTGTCTGTCTGTCAGTCTACATACGTATGTACGTACGTACAAACACAGTCGTGAACATTAAATTTGACACAATGCCATGTTGTTGTTGATAGTGCTGATAGTGATACCATAGAAATGTACATGCCTGTCTGTGTTTTAATCTACATGTAACTTGGGGTGACACAATTTTGTCCTTATTTGAACTTAGCAGTACTCTACTCAATATGTCATATACATGTAGTTATTTGCAAAAATTCTATAAATAACCAAATATTATTATCATGTGATTGCCATGGTTACTACCAAGAATGTCATATGATGGCATAATGTACCATGTAATATTATATAAAATTTAATATATATGTCACTTGTGTATGTATCAGTATGTATGAAAATTGGCAACCTGACACAAAATAAACCTGTAAAAAGAAACCAAGGGATCAGATAAATATAACATGTTAGAGGGCGGTCTGGTTTGAAGTTACATTATAGGAATAATCCAAATGCCTCCAGATAAAATGTTGACAATATATAACTTAACAAATTATCATATTTGTCACACCTACTTGATTTTCTGAGAGGATGGCAAATGGATTGCAAAATGAACTGAAATCAGTAGCATGAACTGAGCCTATCTTTTAACAATATGATATGGATTCTGTTTGAGGCACTGTATGTCTATCAAAGTCCACAATGGATTCCATACTTATCAGTTATAAACTTATGTATCACGAAGAAATGCAAAGGATTCTGACCATCTACAGTAACATGCAGCTGTTTTCTATGTATAGTCATCTATAATCAGTAGGTATAGAGAAGTACCAGCAATTGAGTCATATTATTCTCAACAGTTGGCATTCACACACAGCTCGAAAAATCATAGCCCTTTTTTTTGTATATGAAATACAGAGAAAGAAGAATGATAGTATTCAGCGCAATCATTGACATATCAGTGAACATACTGGTACTACTACTAGTCATACATCCATGGCAAAATTGATGAGACATAGGTATAGACATGTCTCTATGCAATGAATCCATGTGAATATAAAGCAAGCAAGTTCACAAGACCCTTGACTGCCCAGTTTCTATTTGACTATTCAGTGGTTATCTCTTTGGTAAACAAGGCTATTTCTATTTTTAAAAATATGGCCTTAGTATTAGTTCTGTTGTGTCTAACTTTTGCCTACTAACTGGACAAAACCCTATTATCATCTACTCTCTTGCAGTGACAACACACTATTGTATGAACACCTGCTTGAATTTCTGGATAATTAATGAAGCAAATAAACTGATAAGACAGTTGAATAGACTACAGTATTTTAGAGAAGTCAACTGGTTATTGAAGCTGTGTGTCAAGAATTAAGGTTTTCAGTTTCAACCCATGAACAATTCATGAGCTCCATTTACCAGGAAGATACAAACAATGGATTATTCTGTTCTCCAAGTCTTGGTGTTAGGGATATCTAGCAAGTTGATGCAGCGTGAAATTATCAAGTTTATCTCATTTTTAGCATGGAGCCATAATCAACATCAACTAATTAATAATTGAAACTTTCTGTTTCAAATTTGAAAATTCAGTGACAGTAATGAAATTTCCAGATGATTGATGAACATACAGACAGCAAGTCATCAAAATATGCAGGTCACCCAACACTGTGTTATGAGGTTTTTTCTTCAAATCATTCAAATTCAAATATGTTCATAAACCACATAACACAGTTCTACTTTCCTTTCCTACAAGTACATCTTTGTGAAGTAATATTGCAAATAAAGGTATCAGAGGTTGCAAGGCTGTTCAATTTTGCGTCCACCTGGCATACACATCTGTTCACTCCCCTGGCTGTGTTTTAATTTGCTCATGTTTTCAGTAACTGAGTAGTGGTCCCAATTGATTGATGAAGCATGGGAGAATGTAATAAAATTTAGCAAAACCCAAAGTTTGCACATGTTGGTAGGTAACTTATTACTACGGCTGCGGTAAGGAAATGTGTAAAGCAGACTGATTATGTCAACATTCTTTGTTCCATTACAAATTCTACCTCACAGAAGAAGTTTGCAGTGAAATTATGCACAAGAAATTACAACCACCATAGACAACAATATTTTTTTGTATTTACCCAAAATGGATAAGTAATACTGGTAACATTGGAGGATTTACAAAATGGGCCTGGGGACCTGACAAGGATTCAAATATCTATCTATATACATCTATATATATAATATATATACTAGAATGTATATCTCCAAGAGATAAGGGTGTTATTTTTGAAGAAGTCTGAAACTCTGAGTAACGACTTATAAGTTATAACATCCTTCTCCCTTGGATGAGGTCTATAATGATCTGCTACTAATATTGCATCGAGCACTGTTCTCTCCAGTGAGACACACACACACACACACACACACACACACACACACACACAATCCTCTCTCTCTCTCTACACACACACACACACACACACACATCAAACATTATTTACTTAAAACAGGATTCAGGCTACTTCATCATAACATCATTGAATAGATCATATCTTATATATATGACGACAATACATCATCATAGATCCGAACTTCCAAATTCAGGACGTCGCTAAGCTGAGTCGTGATTACGAACTGTATGCATTTTATATGATATAGGCATTCTCCAAGTGGCTTGAGGTTGAAGGTCCGATATTTTTCTCTTCCTTTTGAATTCTATGTTGAAAACACAAACTTGTGAAGTGATAATGGCCCTTCCTTCTTTCACTTTTCAGGTTGACCAAACCGTTAACGTGTATTTACACTATGACTAGCATACCGCAAGAATCAAGTTCACGTGAATCACGGGTATCTTTATCAAGCCCAACCCTTGTCCTATGAATCGAGATTACGTAAATGGTAAGGCATATAACAAATGTACTGCACATAGCAACTGGGAAAAATACTTACATGAGAAGCTGAGTACGCCATTTTGGTTATACGGCAAACGAAATTAAGAAAACAGTTGTAGAAATTTAATCCAAGTGAAACTGTTTGCTGTCCGTGTCGAACTCGCTTGTTACACTGAACGAACAGGAACGGTGGTAGACCGTATTAGACGTGGGTTAGAACAACAACAACGTTGTACTAAATGAATGAAACACTTTGTACCGCCTCAATTGGTCGATTCATAGAAAGTCCACCATCGTTCAAGAAAATAGATTACACTTCGACGATTCACTGCACCACTAGCGAATAAAATAATTAGACTACCGGCAAACGACTTCACGTCATTTACGATAATAGAAAAACATAGTGAAGAAAGTCGATTTTGACAGTACAGATCAATACTACACGAAAGGTCTGTCAGCTCTCTCAGATCAAGCTCCTAAATGTTGACAAGAATACCAACGGAAGACAGCAGGAAATGATCAAATTTCAGGTCGTGGTCAAAAATAGTAAACCCTATACACGTAGGTTGCTGAAAATCCCAGGAAGATGATAAACCCAATGGGGCTGGTTCATTATTCACGCCTTCTCATTCCTGTCTGCATTCCTCTATCACGTACCCGGATGTAAACAAGGGATATTCAGTAAAACGTTTTATGATTGGACAATTACAAACTGCCAAGCCGACATAAAAATACAGCAAATCTCCACTAAATACTAGGCCTATTAAAAACCGACGATTTTCCTTAATTATTGTTGTCTTCGTATATTGAACGCATTACTGCCTAAAGCATATACGAGCAGAAAATATCTCTACTCATATAAGCTCCCCGTTTGAAACTGGAGCTCATCATAAACCAATCATAGCATGGCTTTCTCAATCGTAGCAAACCTAACAAGAGAATGACGTCATCCGGGTTCGGGTGTAGATGAAGGACAAAATCATCGTCGATTGGTATTCATTCATTGGTCTTGTAGCAGGATGTTAGTTCCCCGCCTTACTTTCCAAATATGGCAATGATAATGAATTGGACGTGAACATCATAATAAATAAAACGGAAGTTTCTTTTAAACTTTGACAGATTGAAAACAGAAATGACAAAATAGTAAATATTTATCAAAATAATAATAATTTAAAAATTAATATGAACAACCTTTTGTCCGTGAATTTTGATGAGTACGTACGTAATACTACATATGAATTATTAAGGGCCAATTTACATTTTACTATACATAATAAACACATGAAAGGTGACATTGACTACAGTTAATTTTTTTATTGAGCATCCCGTATACCCTGTCTGAATTTATGTTCCCGTGGGCATTTGCAATGCGGGCTCTTCACAAAAGATATAGTCTACAGTTCTTAACTGGTACGTATTACGGATTAAAAAATTCATTACAAATGGTATTAGTAATGAAGTTTTTAATACATAAATACTGTACCAGTTTAGAACTCCAGACTACATAGACCGGGTTGTCGGTTGTTTATTTGACCCATTTGCCCCAGGAATTAAGGTGTATGGCATATTGCCCAAATGTGATGTTTAACATCGTTTAGAAATTTTTGGCATTGAAAATCTTGATAAAAAATATATAAAATATGTGATCGAACAGATATCAAAGAAGAAATAAGACTTATAAACAAATGAGTACCAAAATAAGGGCTCTAGGTAACATAATGGCATGTAGGACACCATTGAGCATAAGTGGGTTGATTTATATAAATCATTATTGTTATATTTGCTAAAGACGCTCTTGTTTGGTTTTTGCTATGGATGTCGTCCTAGTTAGTTGGCACACTAGTGTTCATTTTGAATTCACATAAAATACCAAAGGTGTTAAAATTCACATAAAATACCAAAGGTGTTCCTACCTTTATCTAATCTGTCATTCGCCTGTTGCTAAGGAAATGGTATTTGTTGCTAGGGGCAGTTGTATCAAAATAATTTGAGTCTCTGTAGAATAACACTTTCAGAAACACCCCAGCAAAATTTCAGCCTATTCACTTGGTAATTTTCGAGATATAGATTTTCATCTAAAATTGAGAGTTTTAGACTTAATTTGGATATCTCTGATGGGATCATCATGTTGTTCATCTACACATCCCAAGATGAATCTCCATTAAATTTCAGCTGAATCTGCTCAGTAGTTTTGGAATTATAGATTTTTTGACCAAGTTCAGTTCAGTTGTACTAAAAATGCATATTTATTTCACTATAAGTCACTGTTGATGCTGACATTTGATTGTTGCTAAAGCCATGATCTTGGTTGCTAGGAATAGTTATGTCTATACATTTTGAATTACTTTTTCCATTGACACACCTCTAGCAGTATCCCAACCAAATTTTATATCAGCACTGAATGACATCTTTTCAAGAACAACTCATCTACTCTTCAACAAATTTCGGACTTAGCTATTTGGTAGTTTTGGAAATAAAGATTTTTGACTAAGTATCAAATTCTTGCAACCTAATTTCCAAATTAACAATTGACTTTCATCTTGAACAATTCTTCATTGAGGCACCTTTGGGACATCACCAAATTTCTGACCAATCTGCCCAATAGTTCTTGAATATTGTAAGGTTTTTTGTTTGTATTTTACCAAAAATCATTTTTTGAAACTTAACTTTGAATCACATCTATATCATCAATTTTATTTGAAAAATCCACTAGCTAGACATCCTAGGTAACAACCTAACCAAACACAAATCAATCAATCAATCAATCAATCAATCAATCAATCAATCAATCAAAAGAATTTGTATAGCCAAAATCCAATAAGACATAATGTTCTATGGCACTGAACAGGAACAATATCAACATAAAAAGTTGGAGAAAGCTCTTGCAAACGATGTGTCTTGGTGTCCTTCTTGAATTTCTCGATTTGATGAAGATGGTTATTGGTTCTGCAGTTGTTTTTTTGTTTGCATGTGCATGCACACACACACACACACACACACACACACACACACACACACATTTGCTTCATGTCTATATGACTACTTGATGCCATTAACACTGACCTGGTGAAAACAATCAGTCCACTGAAGAACTCAATTGAGTGTACACGAAATGTTTGGACAAGGTAACATTGCCCGCTTGTGATAAAATAACCTTTACTTACACTTGACCTCACTTAAGCTGTGCATTCATTAATGATAATCAGTGACTATCCACATTCATGGTATTTGCGGCTACTGTACTAATCTGTTATCAACATATATATTCAATTTACTTGGCCATTTAAAAAGAAACTCTGAAGGTTGCAACTTTGTTTCTCCAATGCATACACTGGTACTAAAGTTTCAGTAAAACCACAAATACTTTCTCACACTCTATTGTATTATCATTTCATCACATATCAACATCATATCATAATAATACAATCATATATTGTGGAGAGAGAGAGAGAGAGAGAGAGAGAGAGAGAGAGAGAGAGAGAGAGAGAGAGAGAGAGAGAGAGAGAGAGAGAGAGAGAGAGAGAGAGAGAGAGAGAGAGAGAGAGAGAGAGAGAGAGAGAGAGAGAGAGAGAGAGAGAGAGAGAGAGAGAGAGAGAGAGAGAGAGAGAGAGAGAGAGAGAGAGAGAGTGAGAGTGATAAGGGTGGAGCGACACAATGTATCTTACAGTCTAATATCAGGTCTAATAAAATATTTTGACTAATGGCATACATTTGTTTTAAATATTCTTTATTTATTATTTGACATGCCATAGATAATGAGAGTATTGTCTTGTGCTAATATGCCTAGCCTAAATTATTCTGGAGCACTTTCTGGAGCACATTTACATAGTACAGTGAGATATTTGGCAATATATGTATGGTACTGGTAAAACTAATATTGCATGCAATACTTTACTATCTCAAAATAGAGTAGATTCACATACAGAATCAAACCACCTGACAGAACAATGTGGAAAGTGCTTAGAACCAGATCACCAGACAGAACAATGTGGAAAGTGCTTTGAACCAGATCACCAGACAGAACAATGTGGAAATACTCAGAACCAGATCACCAGACAGAACAATGTGGAAATACTCAGAACCAGATCACCAGACAGAACAATGTTGGAAATACTCAGATCAGATCAACACACAGAACAATGTGGAAAATGCTCAGAATCAGATCATCACACCAAACAATATGGGAAATGGCCAAACTCATATCACCCGACAGAACAATGTTGGAAATGGTCAACATAAAATTTATCATATCTATATGGAATAAGTGAGACATACTAAAAGAGTTTTCAACATTTGATATCATTTTTGTCAAAAACTAGTCAAGAGGCTATCCATTGGTTTGAATCTGAAGATCTCTTTAGATTTTGGGGTAGAGATGATAATAAGATACCATGTTGGCATCCAGACTGGTCAAAAAACATACTTCAAATAAATGTTAATGAAAAGTGATTATCGTTTACTCATTCATTATTCATTCAGATTTTGTAGCAAGGCTACTCATATACAAGCCATGGGAAATGTCACTTCAGGTATAAATCTCAACACACACTGAATAATAGAAGGTCATTATGGAATGCAGTAATATTCATAAAAGTAACAGATCCATAAAAATCAGTTGAATATCTTAGAACGAACACATCCTGTAGATTTGTGATAATTACTGCATTTACTGTAGTCTGTGTAAGATATGCCATATGAGGGCGCCCTCATTGGCCTATCCCTCGGAAGAGATGGCTGATGAGGGTGGAATAACACAACAAATCTTGCAGTTTCAAATGCATGCCACTTTGTTGAAATATGTGTTCTAGGGACACTATCATCGTGTCATTGCTAAGTAAATGTTTTCAAACACATTTAAAGGGTGTCAAGCCCTAGCATGTGTTTGCGATTTTATCATATAATTTTCTCTAAGGGCTGTGTTGTATCATAGACTACTTTCTGAGGGACTGGGATTCTGTCCTTTTATCAATAGTCTAACAGTAGAAATACTTTGCATCTCTCAAGTCAGACTACTCAATAAGAAATAACATGTTGTGCCATCTTACCAGATACTACTTCAAAGAGAAGCCAGAGTAGGAGTGAGAGACACAAGGTATCTTACAATCTACACACACACACACACACACACACACACTCTGAACCCTTTCATCAGTATAACACTTACATTCAGTTTTATATGTAGCATCCACTAGCTATTTCTGTGCTCACAAAACATCCTATACTGTAGTTTGGGATATCAAAGCTGCACTAGCTGTAACTGGGGTATTATTTTTTTGACGATTCAACAAACTATATTTTCACTAAAATTTGTTAAAATATACCAATAATGAGATATTGTACTTATCAATTAGAGGTCTATTTTATCTACAAGTAGTATACAGTAATATATTGAAATCATATGATTCATTGGGGCACTGATTTTTGGATGTGACCCAAAAAATCAATTTGATTGGATATATTGCACCATACTGCTACACTAAAAATGTTTACCCACAGGTGATTCAATACTTTGAAGGATGTACAATATTACAATTAAGTCATTATAGTTAACAAAATTTTTTTTCTAAAATTGTTCTAGTTGCAGCTAGTGCAGCTTCAATGTTTTTTGTGGTCATTCTATGCAGTAACAGGATGCTGCTTACATCTTTTAGCAATATATGAAAACTATCATTTTTGTTTCCAATATCTTAAAAGTAGTCTGGGTTGAAGCTCCTCTTTTTTAAAATTTTTCATGACTCTCTATCTTTCAATAGTTCATCTGTTTTGAATGGTTTTCATTTTGTCATCTCTTTCCTTTATTAACACCAAGGCGCACAGTTTTCTCCATTTCATATTGCCTGACATCTGTTCGTTCCAAGAAAGCCTGTTTTTCAAGATACCTGCAAGAGAAATGTATGGTTGATATTACTGAGAGATTTTACCACAGCGGTAGATTGACTATAAGGAAGCTATAAAACAAAGACACAATTTAAAACTATTATTTTCAAATATAAATTCATCTGTGTTGGTAAACCATACAACTGAATTGTACTTTTGCACCAAACACAAACTTTATAGTTTATAAACTTCCAGTCACCTTATTAGGCTCACATATCCATAAGGTCACATGCTGAACAGCGAGTCAATCTGTTGACAAAGACTGAAGTGTGCAGTTGAAAATTTCAGGTAAAGTTTTCAAGTTTGCATTTGGAACAAAAGTTTGATTCAATACTAAAATCTATTATTGCGATATGTAAGCTATCAATGGACATCTGTTGATGTAAAAAAAGTTTCAGTAGCACATCCAACCTCATCCAGTGTTTACACTATCTTGATTACAATCAGGGATATCCCCAAACAAAGGCATAGCTATCATACACTTGTGTAATCTACCTCATGTAATAACAATCATTTTAGTTTATGTCTCAGATTTGTAATATTTGTTTGCTGATAAAATTCACAAAATGCAATGACACAAAAGCCTATTTTTTCCAGGTTTTATTAAAACCACTCTAAAGTTACAATTAACTTCAGTCCATTTTAACTATTCCAGATCTCAAAAGTATTGCAAGGTGCATGTGCACACTTCTTATTTCTCTAAAGGTACTGTAAAGATCTTACCCTTCTTTGCCTTTGTTATGTTGAGTTAGTTCTTCTTCAATCCCTTCATCTTCTTTAAATGACTTCCAGTCTAAATGTGACTTTTGCTGAAAAATACAGACAGACAATGATAATAATAATGTTGGTTTTTATATAGCGCTTTCCCACACTATGCTCAAAGCATTTTACAATTGTTACCCCTGGCATGGATCTATAGCGGCACAACAGCCCTTTATACTTCCTCAACTCCCTGGGATGCATACAATCCATTGCAACCTCTATACGTGCATAGGATTAAAGCATTCACATTGCAACCTCTCTCCTACCCAATTACACAACTGGGTTGACTGAGGCACAATCTTGCCCAAGGCCTTTAGTCACTCAGAAACAAATGGTAGCGACAGAGCTTGAATCTGCAACATGAACCATTCGCCCATCATGACTCCAATTACAGAGTTTGTGAACTACATATACAGATGCTCTATTACCATGTGTACATGACAAAATAAACTTTGGAATTTGATTTGTCACTTGTGCTCTTGGAAATAGACAAATAAGTAACCCCCAAAAAATAATAACATTTATGTTTCAAAGCAGACTGTAGTAGCGTTAAAAATGACGAATAAAAAATGGAAAAATTAAAAATTATTCAGAATTTTTGTTCCCTACTCAACAGACATAACAACAAAACATTACTCTGTATTTTGTTTCATACTGTAACCTCACCTGTAGATGTACACGTGGAAAATCACTGATAAAACTAAATTTACAATTTGCAATTTACAGCAGAACACTTTCCCAGCACAAAGTCATAAATAAAGAGATGTAACATGATAAAGATAACTATGAATTTTAGGATTTTGAAATTGATTTGATATATCTATTTACTGTAGTTACTTCATTGACCTTAGCTTCATTGACCTTAGGAATATTGTATATGTGATGAATCTCTTGGTAAGTTCAGAGGTCATCTGATACGCAAGTTCATTTTGTTCTTTGACAAACATGATGCGTCTCGTCATGGTTACAATGCAAACTCTTACCCATCCCACCATCACGTTGAATTTGGTTTATTTGCATGACACAAGTTCATTTGGGGAAGATAGTCTTTCATTAACCATGTATATATCCATGCAAACATAAAATTTGTTTGAGTGTCCATAGTTACTGTCAAAGTTTCCCAAATTTAGGACTCTGAGGTATGTATGTGAATCAGATGATTATTACACTTTAAATCTGCATCATCCATTGATGCTGTACAACACAGATATAGATTCCTAAGATTGTAAAATGCAGTCATTGGTGGCGCTCCACATATTCTACTGACACATTCTGGATTGGCACAGCATGCGGTGCATTACCAATGACTGTGATTGTACAGTCTACAATTGTCATGGCCTATGGAAAGACCTGTGTGTCTTGATTGGATATTGTACCATTTAGTGACAATTCCTTGACATATGTGTTTCTTCCCTCTGTTTTAATTTCTAACATACCTAGATGAGGGCAAACGAAACATCGAGCTGTTGTGCTTTCAAGGAAGATGGTATTAGATTTAGTGAAGACTTGATACATGCATTTCAAATATATTGTTATTGTAGTTATAGTAAAGTGACAATGAAAACACACTTCATATATTTTAACTTACCAATGTACTCATTTTAGGCTTCTTGTTTATTTTGCCAAGAACACCACTGAGACCACCCCTTGGTCGTTTTAATCTGTAAGAAATGAAGATGACAGAAGATACTAAGTTAGAATATGCCTCAGCAGCCAATTTGCCTGAAAATTAAAGTTAATAATATTCAAATCTCTCAAAACTTTCCCATATTAAAGCTTATTAATATTATTAAATATTTAAAGAAACTCAGCAAGTCACTGTCTTGTTTTCAGGGAAATCAAGTCTGTCATTTTACCAGAGAATGAACAAATGAACAAACAAACAAACAAACAAACAAACAAACAAACAACCAACCAACCAATCAACCACCCAACCACCCACCCACCCATCCACCCACACTGCCATCTAGTGGTGAACCTAATTATTGTCAGTTTAGGTAGGCAACTGTCACACTGCTGAAACGTATGGAAAAAGTCAATCGGTTCTGTATCAACAAATATCACTAATTATATGAAGTTCCAACCTTATGAACCTGTTTACTGAAAGTCATGACAGATTTGTTCTAGTTATAACAATTAAGTAATCAAACTGTAGAAAACTGATGGTTTAATATTTTGTCACAATAATTTATTTTGGTATATGTATGAATAAATCAAGACTGAATTATTTTGACTTACCCTGGTACACCCGATCCTAGCCTTGATACAATAGTTGGTTTGGAAATTCCGCTGGATTGTCCCTTTTCTGTTTCTTTCTGACTTTCTTTCTCTGCTTCTTTCTGCTTTAAATATGCTTTGCCTTCCTTTGAATTAACATCAACCTGTTCTGTAACTCTTTGAGAAAGGAAAATACAGATATGTGCTAAGTATGTCACTGTCCTTTCAGATGCCAGCAAACACATATATACATACACAAAGACACAGATGCAGATACAAACACAGACAGACACAGACAGACAGACAGACAGACAGACATACAGACACACACACACACACACACACACACACACACACACACACACACACACACTTACATACATACACACATGAAACAATAAATCAATGATCAATCTCCTAATTTCTATTTGATACCCTTGCTGCTATATAAATCAAATACCATAGTTACTGTGGTAGATCTTTGGAGCAACCATATAAGGGTTGACAATACATCCTATTTTATAGAAACCATATCAAATTACCGATAGTCTCTGATGAGTGAAAATAGGTTTAAAAGTTGGCAATTAGTAAATTCTACATCAGCTATATGTCTACAGAATATTGTACATTGATTTCTTATGGAATTGATAATCTAAATATTTCAATTTGGTGAGCCCACACTTGATTGAAATTGGAAATTGATGAACAGAAGACCTGTTTCCCTGTCTTTACTAATTGTGACATCATTCTTGCACACTTGTGGAAATCAATGAATAACAAATAACAATTATCTGTATGACATTGTTTCTTTGATTTCTTACTTTACTTCTTCTCCAGCAAAATCAAAGACTTTAGTCACTGTGAGTTTCTTTTCGGTTTCTTTAGAGGTCTCGTCTTTCTTTTCCTTTGCATTAACACTTCTACTTCCATCACTTTTATCCTGTACAAAAATAATAACAAAATAAATACACAAAAATAAACAATGGTCAATTATTCTCTTACATGATAAATAACAACAGCAACATTATTTACTGGCGTCACACATCTACATTATGGGAATAAAAAATTAGTGTCTGACATTCTGTAACTATCATTAGCATATGGCAGAGAATGTGACGTCATTCTTTCCCCAAATACATAAAAATTCCTATTCTGCTGTCACATATACATGCTGATTTTAAGCGATGGTAAAAAAGGTAACATCTAGGGTTTGTCCCTTGAGAGTTTAGTTTTCAGTTTTTACCCGTAAACAGTTCTCATACAATAGATAGAAGTTTAGGATTTGTCTAACTAACTTACCACTTGACTAATGCTTTGCTGTGATGTTGAACTACTAACACTTGTTTTGGGTTTAGGTTTTGCTGGTGGATCAACGTCACTTAGAAAACTTGCCCACAGATCATCAGCTTTCTTCTTTTCTTCTTCTTCCTTCTTCTTTTCTTGCTCTTTCTGTATTTCCTTTGATAGCTCAAGTTTTCGTGCCTCTTCTTCTTCCCTTTCTTCCTTAGCTATCTTATCATCCTCTTCATCTAACTGTATGCCACCTTTTCTTTTCCTGTAATGAAATTATAATAACGACCACTCACTTGATGTACCCTGTTGATATATACACAACTGAAAATTATATCACAAGTACATTCATTCACTTGTCAGAAAATGCAAAAAAAAGTGCAAAAAAAAAGTCAACTTTCTGAAAGTAACATTGTAATTTTACCACATGCACAAGTTGAACATGTTTGACCAAAAAATATGAAATTTAATACCTTGAGACTTGGTCTCTGTCATGACAACAAGTGTTTACATCATTGGGTCTCTGTGGTGCTCGAAATATCAATAAAATAGTTTGAAATTCATCATAATTTTGCATGGTAATTATTATTCTCCAATGTTTCCTTCATTCAGTCAGAAAATACTTGACACTGACCTCAGAGTTTTGTCATTACTCGTCTTCGACTCATAGTGACAAGGCCCCTTAGGCCACTCTAATTTTCTTGGCTGAATCAAAACAACTATAATACTATATGCATGTACAGTACATGTACATACCTTGATTCATCTTTATTCTTTCCTTTTTTCTGAGCTTTTACTGCAACAGTACCTTCCGAGTCCTCTTGTACAATATCTTCCTCATCACTTTCTTCAGCTGCAAAGAGACATAATCTTATCATCAAATGATAACTTGAAATAACAACATTTCTAATGTGTCATGTACATAACGTCATAAGTTCAGTGTTACTGATATATTTCTTAAAATATTGATATAGTGAATGCATTATTTTTTTTAATCATCATAAACGGCCATTTAACTAGGAGTTCAATATCACTTAAGTGATAATCTCATTTCAAATTGGGTAATAATGACAACAACAGTTGAAATATTTATGTTCCTAGGTCTAAGATGTTGATTGCATCAAGCACTATGCAATCATAACAACACAAATGACATCTCGAATTACAGTGCGCCATCACATACTATTTACAACAGGGCTGTCACAAACCTTTCTTTCGCTATACCTACCCGATGGAACGTAGTCTTCATCTTCTTCGGAGCTATAGTCTTCTTCCGAATCAGACATCCTTGGTTCCCCAATGGAGCAATACGTAAAAAATCGGAGGTAAACACCTGAGCCTAATCCCGATCACAACACGTGAGTTGTGACTGTGTGGAGTGCACAGCTAGCGAACAATCAAATCAAAATGGCCGACGATGTAAATAGGAAATCCCAAAAACTATCGTCTCGATTGAAATCCTAATTTTTGCGATATCTGCATTCATTTAGAAATGTCAAAAATAATTATGGCTAACCAAGAAGACTTCACAACACGGTTTGATTCTTTTGCCAGTGTTATTGGACTGTCAAGTGACCCATTACGAGGTTTTGCAGGTCAGTACTTGAGTCTGAGAGTTTCATATTTCACAATGTCAGTGACATTCATAATCAATGTCCGAAAGTGAACGTCAATGTGATCCCACTACAGCTAAAGGACACCCAACCTGTTTATAGGAAATATTATTGTAATATCTGTTGCATAGGTACTGACAACGTGAATCAATTATTGTGGTAGGCTTAATTGTGTATTTCATTAACATGGTTATGATTTGTTGTCCATGTGTATGTTGAGTTGTTTATTCATAGTTTAACCACAGACTCTCCACCAACCTATAAAATTAACAAACAGGCCTGCTGTATATTGGGACAAGGCTGTGTGAAGTTAAGTGTTTGGAGATTCACACATCTACATTGTAGAAACACTGGTCACATAATGCTGAGACCAGCTATGAGAACATCTGATAATAACGACTACCACTCCATGTTGCACCTCTCCATGAATGCTTGCTTGCATTTGATTCACTGTATCAAAATAGAGGGCATAATAACTGTGAACCATTCCATCGTCAAAAGATTTATTTTGATGAATTTAGTATATATCACCAACAAGTAGGTTGTGATTTCACTATGACCCTTTATGCATTTTCATGTCTCTTAATTTCAGAAATGTGGTATCACATCTTTTTATGGTTCCTGTTTTCATCAGTACTCGTTCATGCAGTTGCAAGTATTATTGCATTCTTCTGTCTTCGAAAGCATAAGATTGGTAGATTCATTCCTGTGGCAATAATTATTATGGGTTTCCTTGGACCAATGACAGGAGGCAGTATTACAAGTAAGAACTTGTTTCAAATATATCTTACCTTATTCTTGATAATACTCTCCCATTGCATGTTGACGTATAATCTTGTGAGTCAAAATCACATACCATAATTTTTCATCTGCAAGTGGAACTTGGGACACAATAGGACAACAGTCCCTAATTCAATACACACTGCCATATATAGCACATCCATAATTTATCTTATGTTTGCAAGTACAATGTAATGATATTGCTTGTTTTATCTATTAAAGGTGTTGCCATTGCTGGTGTGTATAGAGCAGCTGGTTTTACTATGGAGCCACTCTATGCTATGGTGTTTGGAATTGGACAGACAACAATGGTTTTAGTTGTGTCATTCTCAAGAATACTTGCCACAATGTGATGGAACCTGTCTGGACTAGACTTATTACTATGTGCAATACAGTACAATATAATATCGTGTGCTAATATCAGATGTACTTTTTCATGCCTTGGATCATGACTTCATGGCAGAAAGTGACTCAGGAGTGTGTTGCCTTATTATGACATGGACGTACAGTTGTCAAACTAAGTGCATACAAAGTAGCGTATTGTAGGAGTGTTTATCACATCTAGGTGTCCACATTATCTAATTACATTTAGAATACTCAAAGCGTACCTGTTCAGGAAATATGCTTGTATATCTAAATGCCTTTAAACTGTGACCAACTCTTAAAGAAAATCCAATTTGTAATGTGTATCAGATTTTGAGGCACAAATCAGAACTCTCCATTCAACATTAGTATACAGAAACAGTATATACTTAGTTGAACAGTAGACCTTATCATTCATCATCTATGGGTTAGTGATGAATATGTTTAATTCCGTTGTGCTACTATCACAGCTAAGATTGGGGGCCAAGAAATGAACATTTATTCCAAGCCTGTGTATATTAAGATATAGCAGTGTCAGATTCAGTGTAAGTATTTCTGAAGACAAAATATCCATGTGGTGTGTCTGGGGATAAGCAGAAAACATTTTTGGCTTCTTTTGACTCAGTGAAATTTAGAAGTATCACACCAAGATGAGATTAGTGTTTAGTGATAATCATTTAACATTTCACACTTGGCCAGACATAAACATAATTTTACTCATGTTCATCCTGTAACTAATGTGATGAGAAATGATGGATTTATATTTTGTATGAATTAAATAGACCTACCTATGTGAAGATACTACCACTAACATGTTATCAATTTGGTGCAAAAACATTACAAATATTACTATCCTCTTGTGGTTTATCAATTAACAATTTCTAATTAAAGAATTTCAGTTATTTTAAAACGTATCAATTTATTGGAAGTGTTTAATAACTATAATAAAGAAGTAATAACAAAGTAAACTTGTTTCCACTTGATTATCTGACAGTATATGTGGCTACTAAGAGTGTACAAATGTATGTCGCTACTTACAGCATTTATACTTCTCACTAGAATGTAAAATACACTCTGCTACACCACATACATATACAGTATGGAATACTTTAATGCACAAGTATCCATGATTTATTTCCATCAACTTTTCATCATCGAATTGGAATAATTGTCATGTCTAAATTGCTGGAAGCAGGATAGTTTGTTTCATTATGGTTTCAAGTGACAAAGTACATCTGTAGTACAAAAAAGACTTGCTGCTAGCAATGTCAGCATTTTTGCAGTGCCATCTTGTTGACAATGTTATTATAAACAAAACTTTATACCACTAGTAGGATGTCAAAAAATGGGAAACTTTTCAAAAACATATTTCAGCTACATCTCCTACTCATACAGTCTACTACTTGCCCATCAATTTTAATGATATGTTTTCTGATGGATTTTTTCATTCAAACAAACAAACAAACAGTTTCATTCAAGACAGCTTGTGCTTCAAACTTTAAGTGGACAATTGCTAACTCCTCCACAAGATACAAGAAATAAACACACGTAGACATGATGATGATTTGTCTGATTTATAATTTTACACATGGATGCATTTACATTCATTTCACGTAGCATTGACATAGGTAGGTTGCATTAATGTGATGGTGCACAGGTATATATTATCACAAAGTCACATTCGCATGAATAAAATGACCATTATATGTATATATGTTTACTGAAAATAAACATCAGATGAGGTAATATAAATCATCAGCAATACTAGATAGTAAGTTAGAGAATTTTCCACCCCAATTTGAAGCATAATAGTTTGCGATTTGAAATCAAATACCTTGACAAGATTCAATGTTAACTCATGTAAATATAATACATGTATATGAGGTGTAATTACATAGAGTTACTGAAACCAAGTCATTAAAGGCTTACTTGCATCTAATTATACTTTTAATGGAATCACATGTCAAAGTTCATGATTTTCATTGGCCTGATGTCATGATTGATAGGCTGCTTACCACACAGCGATCAATATATAATATCACTCTGTATTTTATACTGTAATGTGGTTGTAACTCTTGATATAGTGGTTTGAAAATATAATGGCCTATACATGCATGAATGCTTATAGATATACTATAATGTTACTAGACATGTGTGACTTTAAAAAATGCAAGATTAACATAACTTGGTGAGCAAGGTATGGCTGATATTACAAGAAACGTATGCAACATATGTCAAGTATTCCCCATCTTCCTCACCTCAGAAAGGATCCTAGTTGTAAATAAGTAGAACATTACAAACTAATTTCAAACAAACAATATAGCAACCTTACCATTCTACATGCAACTACATATACCTTTAACTTTCTATTGAAACTTTTGGAATCAAATCTCTGCCTGTCCAAGTATTGGACCCAATTTCTACATCCCCACTACACAAGGTTTTCATTGTAAATTCATTTCTTGGGAATTCTGACAACAAATATATTCTTTGATGTAAGTATATACAATCTTTCTTTTGAAGCTTGAAATCCTAAGATGTTTTCTTTGCAGTCTAATGTAACTAGCTGTTGCTTGGCAACCTGACCAACGACCTGACCAGTTTTCCTGTTTCTGAGAGGGGTCTGTGCAGGTATACATTGTCTGTAGAGATAGATATGTCTGGAGCAGTCACATAGTGAAGCATATGACAAATCAGGAGCACAACTGGCAAACTTTCTGTCCCTTTTAGAGGCTTGAACATAACCTAAAGCATTGAATGTGCCAATATGTTTCCAGGACGATCCACCAGCATCAGGTTTTTCTGGTTGCCATACTAACCCATCCACGTCATGTCGTAAGCAGGTAGCTGGGGCTTTGTCTGGTTCTATTTGTACGTTAAATAACCACTGGTGACTACCTAGGCTGACCTGCAATAACAATAAAATACATACTTAATTTATATTTATGGTTTCATTCAATTTAATTCATTGATAAACTTCTTGAAAAAGCCTGCTGCGAAGTGATGTGATGTGATATGACATGACATGACATGACATGACATGACGTGACGTGGCATGAGGTGATGTGATATGAAGTGATGTGATGAAGGCAGTGTTGTTGAAGTGTGTTGCTTAAATGTGGTGTAGTGAGATACTGTGTTATGTGGTGTTGTATAGTATATATAATGTGGTGTGATATTGCTGATATGAAGTGATGCAGTGAGATATGGTGTAATTTGATGTAGTGTAGCATAGTTGAAAATATGTGGTTTAATGTGGATATGTATATTATGTAATGTAGTGTAGTCTCATCTAGTGTCACTGTGTGGTGAAGTTAGTGAATTATTTACCTGTGTGGTAAAAGATGCACAGCACTGTCCTTGATGTAACACACCATGTAGTGTCATGGACAGGGATGGAACTAATTTTAAAAGTAGCTGGTCAAATGTGAAAAGTAGGTGAATTGCCCACCAATGGAAATATACTGAGTTAAACAAAGACATTTTTTAAACAAATTCCTGAAAAAGTAGCCAGCAAAACACTGCAGAGTAGCCATGAGTTATGTTTGCTGGCTACCAGCCCTTATATACATCCATGTTGAGTGCTGAGATCTAGTGAAGTGTGGTAAAATACATCTACCAACCTTGTTTGTGATGTGATGTTCATTGCCATCAATTCTGATCATGGCTGAGGAGTCTTCTGGGAATGCATCACACTCTTCTAATTCTTGACTGTTGTATGCTGGTTTCCTGTCTTCATCACTGAGGCTCTGAGAAGGAAGACAGAAAATAATCATAATGCACCACAATAACGTTATACGTTAGCCATACTAACACAACACAAATAAAACGTCTGTCATGTTCACTGATGTTTTCTAACAATGTGAAACCATACATTAGAAGTAATGATTCAGGCAAACAGTCTCAAAAGTAATATTTAATAAATAATAAGTAGTATTTATTTAAAATAAAACAGACATTTCAAGCAATAGATTCTTTATCAATGATATGTGTATGGCTGTCCTGACATCTGAATAAATGATCAATACAGCATAGAATAGATCAAATATACCACATGCAATCATCAAACCTGCTGAATCACGTTTGAGTACATCGACATTTACGCTAAATATCAAAGCCTATTACAGCAACTGGACAAGGGCACTACTGACTAAACACACCTATGTACATCTATATTCTACAATCTATTAGAATAACAAGTCAAGTGCGAGTACTTGTATATCAAATGAAATCTCCTATATTAGTAAATATTACATATATTATTTTAATATGAGACTTGTGTCTAATATAATTATCTTACCAGTTGCTCTGCAGTCAGGTTAGCTAGTCTTTCATGAATTTCACTTGCTTGGTCTGCATCTGTCACATATTGCCCTCTCTGGTCACCTCTGACCACCTCAGACCAAAATGGTCCACTTTCAACTTTGGTCAGTGTAACTTCTAACCTAAAGATACCAAAGGAGATACATCACATATTACGATCAGTTACATAATAAACTGATGTGAATCTAACAGTCTTGATCTTTACATTATAGATGAGCATAGACTAAAGTAGGGGCTATGGTTTGAGAAGACATCACAACTGACTGGTTAACTTGGTATGGCTTTGACAAGGGTTTTGATTAACGAAAGTTGTAGTTTTATACTTTCATTAAATATTTCTGTTTCCCTGTCTATTACTTGATTATAGTATACTCCGTGTTTTTTGCTAAAGTCTGGGAACCCCCAGTAACATAAAGGGGAACTCGAGTAAAACTAGCACAGTTTCCCATACACTACAAAGGAAAATATCTGGTAAAGCGAGTATGGTTTCCTATACAGTGTACCAAACTATAGTGGGGAACCTTGGTAAAATGACTGATTTTTACCTACTTTTTATACCACTCTTAATAAAACACCAATAAATTTTGTTTATAAATCAGTCACTTTATGAGAAAGTCTGATAAACTGATTTAAAGAGACAACAAATGGCCAAAAACTTTGTTGTGAGAAAATTTGACATTATGACAGGAAGAAACAACAAACGCAGGTATCTTAGAGAAAGTCCGATAAAACTGCTATGACAACATACATCCTATTTTCCATTGTCCAAACACTACTGCTGACTTCTACCATGTTGAACAGTTCTCCTTGTAGTAGTGTCACTGAGTTTTTGATTCCCAGGGAAATATCCTTAGATGTCAACTTATAGTCAATATCTGCTTTGTTGATTCCTTCTGGTAGTATAAATGTCACTGTCACATCTTCCATGGTCTGGGTCCAACTGTACACAGTTTCTGGAAGGAAAAAGGGTATCTGTCATTTAGAAAGACTGGTTGGTTATCACTACTATTTGTAGAGAGGCCTTGCCAAGATGTCACAATTTTTTATGAAACCTTGTCAAAATATCACATGCTACCTAATATCAAACCATGTAGCTTAAAACTTGGCACACACAGTTGTTAGTAACATTGTTGATAGCATTTTATCTCACTGCACAGTAGCTTATGGCATGACAACCCATGTGTCAGTGTTGTAACTACATGGATGTATTCACCTTTACAAACGCTTTATCTCCGAAATGATAACATAATTGTTAACAAAGAATATGCAATCTGTCAGTGCAATCCATCCGTAGACTGCTATGTATTATTTCAGACCACAAATTTGTGGTCTGAGGTATTATATACATCACAGTAGACAATATCCCTGTCATGTGCCCCAAACGAGACACTGAATGGGTAAAGAAAAGATTTTGTTGTCAACATTGTTGGCACCGTACACTGTTCATTTTTGGCAATCCAACAACTATTGGCAGCAAGTGTATGTTGTTTTCAGTCAATGCACACAACTGATATTTGTTGAAAAGAATGTCAGCAACAATGTTTTTTGACAAAAATCTGTCATCTATGTTGGGCTTAAACAGTGTCTGTGTATATCTACCTTTCTGTGTCACCTGCTCTGTTGTATCTCTAACTACGACAGGTTTGACAGAATCTTCAACCATTTCATAATCTTCATCAGAAGCAACATACACTGCTTCACCTGATGGTTCTAAAGCAGCATATTGAGGTGCTGCCTTAGACTGGAGTTTTCTCTTCCTTTCAACCTGGAATTGGTCATCTTCTGTAATGATAATACATATTGCTAGTTTTTGGGTATAAAAAAATGATGTATGCTACACAACCTCTTTGTCTGTGATTACTATAATATGTATGCACATACAATTACAAAATCTCTTTGTTTGGTGATTGCAAATGTTGATACATAATAGTCCACTTTCATAATCCCATGTGACACTATAACAGTATTTCATTCTGAATAAATTTACATAAAATTGTAATTTAATATGTTGTACAGCTGTCGTGTTCCTAATTGCCATAATACCTCTTCTATGAACAAAAAATTACATTTTTATTGCCTTCCACAGGATGCTATGACATTGAAGATATTTAAAATTCTCGTTCAGATTGAAGTTTGTAAACCCAACTACGATATCTGGTAATAGTAAACATGTACTAATATGCCTAGTGAGCCGTACCTCTTTGCCTGGTGATAGTTATCCATTCAATTATCGAGGTAAAACTGGAGGTAGAGGATCTCTGTGGAGTATTGGAAGGTTCTGGTTTGGCTTCTTCAATGTATAGAAGTAAACAATCAATGGTATACTTGGTATCAGATTTGTGTAAGATGGAATCTAACACTATAAATGGTCTCTCACTACCACACACATCCTCAGAGTATGCAATCTACAGAGAAAAGAAAACACGACATTTGTCATCACCATAAAGCTACATGTAAATGGCCACTTTCTCAAAGTCATATAATTCTTTCATAGTGGTTTGTCATAAATACACAGTTGCCATGCCTTAGGTTTTGGTAACTGTACACATAGAACATATTGCCATTACTGTAATGAAATTCCTCAAGAGGTAGTCTAGCTGCTAGACCTTTGGGCTAACTTTAAATTTAAAAGAGGCCACAGTTCAAAGAGTGCCAAAGCGTACCAGAGCTACTGCTATCCTCAGCTTTTCTGTAGGAATCTTCCAAGCGCAGAGCCATGGTCTTGTCAAGAGGTAGCCATTGATTGGTCAGATTTCTATGATGTCACTCCTCATGAATATTTATGACTTGAAGATAGTTTACAACCAATGAACATATGTCAGAATACTTGTTCAATGAAAGTGGAAAAATTACTCAATCTTGTAACAATGGATGTATACATGATGGTTGATTTCAATAACAGCAAAAGAAATGTACCTTCCTTTAATTATAGAGTGGATGTCATTGAAATCTGTTTCAGACTTAAAAATGCCATGAGGGTTTCTTTCGTGTTTTAAACCCCTTACCTTCCATTCAGTTAACTCTGCTTGATCTCTATTACTGGTCTCCAAAATAAACAGTGTACCAGCACCATCAGCTAGTACTGACCAATTAGGATCAGGGAAATGAAATGAAACAAAGTGTCTGTTGGAAGCTGTCTTGTGGTTGGTTGCTGGAATCTGGAACACTGGCTTTGAGGGTTCAAGGTGAGTTTCCTGATGAATAGAAAAAGTTGGATGATGTGAAAACATGATATGTAGTAAAGGTGTCAATTATGATGCTGAGCAGCTCAGGTCTACCACTTGAATTATGTTTATCAATGTTGATAAATTTCAAAGCCAAAGTTTCAAAGTTCTTGCATCAGTGCTTTCTGATCAGTAGAGCCATTAGCATTACATTTACAGGATCATTCCCCTGTTCTGGACCAACTTTTTCTAAAGCTTTGCCAGACAACTGTTTTTACACTCAGATTATACATGTACACCTAATCTGAACTGGGCCTTGAAGATTAGTCTCAAATTATGGCTTTTCCCTGTCAATATGAAATCAATTTTAATCATCTTTGTCTTTCATGAGAGGGCACATGGAACATAGAGATCACACAGCTATACTTGTGGATATACAAAACCAGTACAGTATCTCAATGATGTTTCTTGACCTACAATGCTGCATGAGGTTTTGATATAGAATTATGGAAAATTGTGCATTTGCACAACTGTGAGATTGCCTTTTTAGTATTACTTTCAAAGTCAGAGTGTAAATAATTTATCTTTTATATTTTGGTTAATTCATTCTGCCTTCTTCAGGTCATATGACAAGTCTACATCATTGAATTGTATACAATAACAGTTGAAGAAAGCCGAGTGGTTCAAAATATCCTACGTAAATTATCTACACACTGAGTTCAGAACTAATACAAAAGATAATTCCAGGGCAAGGAAACTATGTTTTTAGTTGTAAGATTGCTATCATATCATAAGTATAGTCTGTGTTATCTTCTCATCACTTCAAAGCTCTTAAAGCACTCACCAGGACAACTCTATTCTGCTGTATTTTCCATTCATCATCAACATAAAATACACAGTTAGGATTCCACTTGTCCAGTACTAGATAATTATGTACACCAAATGCTTTCACATGTTGCAATGAATATTGATTATCTTGAAGTTTGACTTCATCAATACCTACAGAAATACCAAATATAAATGTATTCGAACATTGGACAAAATGTGAACCATCAATTAGCTTAAAGGAATACAAGCTGAGTTGATATGTTTTTTGGCATAATTTTTGCTACACATTTAAAAGGTCCTTGCAGTATCCTACTTACTGAAGCATATTAAACCATTACTTGCAATTGAATGAATGGAACCTGGTATTAAGATAAAACTTATAAACGGTACAATGACATTATCATACGTACATAAAATGTTGAGGAAATCTGTGCTATGCAATCAACTGTTCTAACAATGGCAGAAGACAAATGTTATGTCGTAGAAGGCATGTATCAACATTAACATTATACTAGAGTAGTTTAATCAAAGCCCCTCCACTTTTAAGAATTGCCAAATAAAAATAGTGGATAGTAGGTGACTTATCAACAGCTGTATGGATAAGTAAATCATAATTACACACATACGTTTTGCATTACTATCGCTGTAATAACATGATGTAATGCGATATACCAGTACATGTAGGCTACCATTTCAAATGTGTTCATTAAAAATTTGGTTCTGTAACTAGTAAATGACAATAGTCTGTAATTTCAGGGATTCTGCAGTTCAACACATTATAAATACAGTTGGTAGATTATATTTTCTTTCTTTGCATTATTATCAAAATTGTTAATATATATATATATATTATATATATCCATATGTATGGTTCCATACATATTATATATATATATATATATATATATATATATATATATATATATATATATATATATATATATATATATATATATATATATATATATATATATATATTCTCTGTTAGCATAACATTTAACATTTTAGTAGCATATAGAAGTAGCCTAGTCTTGTATCTTATGGGAGTTCACATCAAAATGACTCTCAGTATATACCATGTGTTAATCCTGGAAGTTTTTATTTATAAATCATAATTATAAACAATATCGCCATTGCAGTAACAACATCAAGCTCACTGACTGTGAATTTACAGCTCTAAACAGCATCAAGATTATTTTTAAAAAGAGAAGGACGATATGGATTTACCAGAAATACTGAATTGTTCAAAATACAGAGTTGTTCAGATATTGGCAATAGGCAGACATTGCATCTTTAGTTGAGCCTTCGGATGACGTGTAGACGAGTGACGTGGAACTTACTACATGTACATCACGGAGGTGTTCTGAATACAGTGGCTATTTGAAGCACAGCGAAACATGGACATATGCGGAGATTTATCTAGCAGTGAAAATAATGTTATGATTTCCAAACAATTTACCATTCTTACCTGTGTTATTTGAAACTCTGTACACTGGTAACGGGTCGAGAGATAATTTGTATCCATCAAAATGAGGATCCAACTTCTCCCGGTCAACATGAAGCATCTCCGTGCAAGTCGCCATCTTTCCTTGTTTTGAATTTATTATGACCTGCCATGCGCGATGCAATATCAAGTACTCAGTAAATTAATACTACTGTGTATATAATATATTTTAAGAGACATTGAAAACAATACCAAATTCAATAAAATGCATACAAAATATTATGTTATATATTCAAAATGACATACTAGATAAATTGATCCCCCAATTTCAAATATAAATACGCGTAAAACTTTATTTGTTTTAAAATCGTATTAGTTATACAGCACTTCACGAATTAGCACCTCACAGTTCCAAGAATCAGGTTATTACATTTGATTGATTTCACGTGCACGCAGAAAGAGAAAAAAATGAAACAGATATATCAGAGAATTAAACAAATTTACTTGAAAAATAGACATACAAAAAAAGATATTTTTTATTTTCACTTCATGCTAATAGCGCAATGTCTCGCCAGGAAGTGTAAATATCGCAACTCCCCTACTGATGAATGGAACGTGCCATGGAAGTTCCCCGGCCCCCCCTTCCACCACACGCATACCCGGAAGTTAAATTACTACCGTTACAAGTCATGATGTATCTCGATAGCAAACACTAACCGCGACATATCCAGGTGAGTTTTGCCTTTTCTCAAAAATTCCGTCTTCTGATGATCGCGTCAAAGTGAAAGCTAGTCTTGAAACCAGCTTGTGTGAGTGTACTTCTTCGCAGACAGACACATGACCTGAACTTCAGGTGAAATGACATAAGTAATTACACATCACAACATGACGAACATACCCGCTCCATACCTCACGCACACGGCGCTTTTTTCCCCATTTAAACTAACATTTTAACAGTAAATTCAATAGAGACACAACGATATCATATTAGGCAGATCCATATTCTCAGAGCGGGTGACGTTATTTAGTTTATGCTGTCGCTATGGCAATACTTTTTTCCTTCCAAACGCTCACTGACTGTGCATTAATGTACAGCTCTAAACTACTGGCGCAATCAATGTTTGCGCCAAAATAAATCACCGTGAAAATGCAGTCACTTTCAATGATGATATTTAGTCTAGTTCCTATCCCGGTTCCTATACAGTTACAATTTACATTTCTATTCACAGTATGGTCAAAGTCGTTACTCTAGAAGTCCTGGGATGCATGAGATGAAATTTAAAATTCATCCACAGCCACCCACACAATAATTAACATCATCATGTGTTTGTTAATCAATCACAAAATTCTAACCAATAACACAGTCTCTCATAAAGTTAGTGTTTATTGGGGCAGTTATGAACAACTTTTTGTGCTGATTGGGGGATCAGAAGTGGTTTAGTTAGAAACCAAAGTGGCATCCAGACTATGTGACATGTAATAATATCAGATTTACTGAATAGGTATGAATCAATACACTGAGTAATATACACAAGTAAGATGGCTATAACACTATGTTTACACTTTTTATCCATCTATAAAATGTAGCACAAGTGTAAAAATTGTCTTTAAAATGTTTGTGTACCAACATGTATGTGTTTACAGTATGTTGAAATTATGTGCAAAGTGTTTGTGATATGTTAAAGACAATCACAAATGCTAATTTAGTTATTGTGACTCATCAGTAATTCCCAGGAAAATAGTTTCCATTGAAGCACATTCAACCCTAGTCTTGCCCCCCAGACCCCTCAGGCTAATCTGCTCACTGTGAAGGTGACCGAGTCGTTATAGCAAGGGTGATAGCTCGGGTGTTACACTCTCATAGCTATCAGAAGAAAGCCTGAGGTCTAGCAGCTAGACTGATTTAACCCTTGTTGCTGTTTCATCCATGATATACATGTATGTGAAATCATGTGGATCGATCAATGCACAGCTATACTTTCTGAAATGTATTGTTTTAAAAACCAATACAGTATGTAGTACTAGAGAGATTAAGCATCTGGCTTACAAGAATGAGACGACAATGACGAACAGCTTCTCATCTGCATCTCATTCTTGTTATGGCAAAAGTAACACTTCCAAAGTGCTTTAGAATTCAAATGTTTACAGTGTTTATATGTTTTGTACCATAGATATTTCAAATGCAGATTTTTAGTAGATCACAGCATAATCACACTTAGTTCTTAAAATATTAGCTAAGGTATATATTCAATTAATTCTTGGTGAAATATTTGATGGTAAACAGTGGGGGGTAATTATACCAAAATATGCATTACTGTGAGTGCTTCACACTAGTACTCATGCATCATTGAGTTCTGTTATGTGGATAATATCATGTATCTTGTCATTTCAGATTTCATCATGAGTCACCCACCAACATTACAAAAGTTACCAAGCCAATTCTTTATCACACATAGTTCCAAAATAGCAGATGATGAATTGCTTGGTGCAGGTCACTTTGGACAAGTTTACAAAGCACAACATAGTGACTGGGGTATAGTTGCAGTTAAACACTTATTTTCCTCTGCAAAGCTATCAGGAAAGTGAGTACAATTTTATCGTGATTAATTTATTATAAAAAGTTGCAAAGAATGTCAAGACAAAGAGATTGCAGTAAATGTAATGTCATCACCAGGGCATTTCCTGTACATCCCAAGGGCTGATCACATGTCAAGTGCAGTAGAGTTTCTTCACAAGTTTTCAAACTTGAATATTAAGTTATAGAGACGCTATTTTATCACCCAAATCATATGTAAGTTGATAGCATTAACCAATACTAAAGGCAGAATTTAAGTATAACTGGACTTTTCCATAAACAATCAACATACAACAATATAAGTCATGGGTACCATGTTTGAACATGAAAATTCTGATGTTATGTAAATCATTAAGCTAGAATGAGATAGCATTGATATCACATATGTTGTGTTTGTTTTACAGGGAGAAAACAGACCTAGAATCAGAAGCAGACAAAATGTCAAAAGTGCGTTGTCCTTACGCAGTTATCTTGTTTGGTGTTATTTTGGAACCTGCCAATTATTCATTAGTTGTTGAGTATATGAAATTTAAATCACTTAAAGACTTCCAAGATGACTATGTGAATCCATGGCCAATGAAGATTCAAATGATCTATCATGCAATATTAGGGATGAATTTCCTTCATACAACAGCTAAGATTGTTCACAGAGATGTGAAGATTGACAATATTATGGTTGGTGAGGGATTCATTGCCAAGGTAACAAATTGTTCAATTTCTAGAACAGTTATGTTATTGACATGTTTGTTGTCAATTTGTGTATGTATGTATGTGTATATTATATGTGCATGCGTGCATGCGTGCGTGCGCGCGCATGTGTGTGTGTGTGTGTGTGTGTGTGTGTGTGTGTGTGTGTGTGTGTGTGTGTGTGTGTGTGTGTGTCTCACTGGTTGTGATTGTGTTGAGGCTATTTCTATGACTTAAAAATGAACAACTGAAGCGCAAATTGTAGTCTTGATAATAAAAAAACATACAAGAGGTGAAGTCATCTTAGAAGAATCACTTATGATGCAAAGCCCATTCTGTCCTATGTCCTATGTAAATGTACACAAAGCACCCCTTGACAATGAACAGATATTTACAATAGCTGTTCTCTCTCTCTCTCTCTCTCTCTCTCTCTCTCTCTCTCTCTCTCTCTCTCTCTCTCTCTCTCTCTCTCTCTCTCTCTCTCTCTCTCTCTCTCTCTCTCTCTATCTCTCTCTCTCTATCTCTATCTCTCTCTCTCTCTCTCTCTCTCTCTCTCTCCCTCTCTCTCTCTCTCTCTCTCTCTCTCTCTCTCTCTCTCTCTCTCACTCGCTCTCTCTCTCTCTCTCTTTCTTTCTTTTCACAATAGATTGGTGACTTTGGATTAGCTATGTGGAAGAAATATACCAGAAAATATTCAAAGAAAACCACACCAGGTAGTTCTGGAAGAGGGTCTGGTACTATATCTCACATTTCTCCAGAATGTCTGGACAACATCAACACAAAAGTGAGCTACACGTGTGATGTCTATAGGTATGTATACTAAACTATCAATGTGTTGCACTCATTGCTTTTTGACATATTACCCCTGGAAGCGAGAGTTCCATTGGGCTTCACACTGTAGTCCACTGACTTAATTGTTGCCAACCAAAGTTACTAATCCTATTACCCAAAACTAATATTAGTCCGTATTCAGACTAATGACCAGGAATGACTCACGGCCAACATAGCATTCCAAAGTCATACTGTCCTCTGACCCTATAAAATTGTGGACTCTAGCAGTGGGACAATGTTAGTGCTATTTTTTTCATCTGGTCGCTTGTATTAGAAGATCTTTGTTTTGTAACAAGTTGTAAACAAACAAGTATGTATAAGCAGGAACAAAAATGAATAGCTACAGCAATAGGGTGATCCTATTTTTTTTTTATATGTTTCTCATTACTTTTTAATAGCAACTATGGGTTGGTTGGTCGATTTAAAAAAAAAAAAGTAAAAAAAAAGTCATCTTCATGCTTCTCTGGTAACAAACCCTTTCCCAGCTTCTCTACACAATTGGCATGTTTTTAGCCCCTCTCTTCTTGAATAACTTCCATCATGAAAGAAATTCTCTGTTTGTGAACAAGTGTTGTCACCTCTGCCATGACTGTAGATGATGTCGACAGTCCAAACACTTGTAGATGATGTTGACAGTCCAAACACTTGTTTTATTCTTGCCAGAGAGGGCACTGTCTAATAGAGATAAAATGTAAAATATTTTCTTTATTTTGATGCCGGAGCTGAAAATTTGGGTTGGTCAGGTAATGAGAAACAGAAAAAAATAGGGTCACCTATATTTTCTTCCACCTTTGAATGGTTAGTAGTGTATATCTTGTACTCTGACCAGTGATACTACATTTGTCTCCCCTGCAGTTTTGGGATAACCTTGTGGGAGATTGTAACAGGTGAAGAACCTTATTCAGGTATGTACATACAGGTATGGTTGTGAAAAGTGAGCGATAACACACAGCACTAATTATTAGAAGTTATTTAGTAGATGTTGTCAATAGGTAATGCTAATACAAGCATCAACTAATATGTTAATATACATGCAGTCTGTCAGATGACTTCAACTGATATACTAAGATATGCATGTGATGTCATCTGATATGCTAATATATACAGGTGATGTCAATAACTATGTTGAGATGTGCAGGTGATGTCAACTAATATTTTAATATATACAGGTGATGTCAACTAATATATTATTATGGCCATATGGATGAGAATTGGGTATTTATTTTGGATTTTGGATTTATAAAACAACTTTACTATGTTTTTCTATTTGAAAAGACAATATGAAATAACTTGTACCAAGTCCTCGTTTGTAACTCAATAAATTGCAAAAGTAAAATGTTTATTATTGTACATACAAGAACAAACTTTTTACACTGATTGCATCTTTTTTTTATTTATTGAGTTATAAATGAGGACTTGGTATATGTTATTTCAAATTGTGTTTTTCAAGTAGAAACACATAGTAAAGTTGTTTTATAAATCAAAATTCCAAAATAAATACCCAATTCTCATCCATATGGCCACTATAATATATGGAGGTGATCAAATAATTTGTTAATATATACAGGTGGTATAATGTAATATGCTAATATATGTACAGGGGAAGTCAACTGGTATGTTAATATGTACTTGTGATATTAACTAAAATGCTAATATATACAGGTGATGCTAAGATATGAAGTAACATTGATGTTCTTATGTAATCTTCAGAGGCTTACAACTCTGTCCAAATTCTTTCCTGTATTGTGAATGGACAGAGACCTGATGAAAGTGAAATTCCTGAACAATGTCCAGAGTTTCTTAAAAAGATGATGAAGGATTGTTGGCATGGTGACGCAACAAAAAGACCATCTTTTGGAGGTAAGCTTACAATTAACCATTCATCCCAAGTTACTCTCAGCTTATTTGGAGGGTAGGGGGCGGGGGCTCTACAGAAAACTGCCGTGACATATTTACATATAAACATTCACCTTACACAGGGACCAGTATTGTGGAAATATAGATAGATCATTTAGATGACATGTTATCATTTACTACAACAGCTTATTTTCTACAGATAGTCGTGAATATTCAGTGTGCATCTAATAAATATTGGTGTCTGCTAAGACCCATGCAGCCTAGAAAGTTAACTCTTTGAGTAAGATTTTTTAGGATCAATTTGCTCATGAATTTGGGAGCAAAATGCTTCTAAAATTTAAAACTTAGGGGCAGAGTAAAAAAATATATATAAAATTTTAATTCTTATCAAAATTCACTGTGACAATTAAACAAATGCCATGTTTATCTGTTGAAAACAAATAATTATCAATTTTGTTGAATGACAATGTTCATATTAATGCAAATAAAAAAATTTCTCATCATGAAAATAGTCAATATGCAAATTTGCTTCAAAATTTGTCTGTCAAATGCAGCTTAAGTTGAAATTTCACCTTTCAAATGCTAGTAAATTTAAAATGTCACCTGCTGAATTCAGGTATTTACAGAAATTCACCTCTATTGGACTATTTATCACCTGCAAATGCCAGTAATTACCGACAACTTCCTAGGCAATCAGGAGGCATGGTGTTTCACTGAAAGACCAATAGAAGTGAAAAGAGTTTCAATTTGGTGTTTTGACATCTGAGTGAAATTTATGTGATGTCTCCAGAACCAATAGTTTCTGAAAATGTTATTTGCTGGAGTGGCGTCCCTTTAAGCTGAATATGCATGAAAATGAATTAATTCTGTTGTTAAATTGTGATCTTGTATTTCAAAATGGTTTTGACATTAAATCCCATGCTATATATTTTGATTTCAGAGCTCAAAGAAGTCATTGAAAAAGAACTGAAAACCAAGTATGAATGTGAAATGTCTTCTGCCATTATAGATCTACAGGAACAGATAAGGCAAAAGGTGAGACAATTAATACACTGCAACTAGGCTTGATACCTTAATAACCATTAAACATTCAAATGATTAAAGGTAACATTTATTTCTGCTTTTAGTACACTTAATTTGTTTTGGTTTCTGCTGTTATTTTTATTGATGATTTTGAGTTTGAAGTCTTGTAAAGAAGATCTACTGCTCTTGACATGTGTTTGGCCATTTTGTGAATTTCTGGCAAGGGTTTATGGGAAAACTTCTGGTAATGTCAAGACAATGAAATGACTCTCCAGAACCCAAAGTTTATGAAAATATGTTTATTTCCTGGACTGGTGTTCCTATTTAAGGCAGAAAAAAAGTCTGACTAGACTCTTCCTTTAAAGTATTAATCTAACCACTTCCTAATATTGTTAGCTGGGAGTTTGATATACTGATGAACACAATTTACCAGCTTGGTCATAGGTAAAACTTAGTCTTTTAGAATGAGCAGATGACTGTAAAATCACAAAATTTTCTAGTGACAAAAATATATATGTTTATAGTAGTAATAACCTTGTCAAACACTTCAACATTGACAATGTAAAATAGATGAATGGGTACATCTCTAAAGACTGTATAATCATGCAAATATGGATTTGAGTTTTAAAAGCAACACTGTCATGCCTGATTTTTATTTTATTTCATATTTTCATTTAAAGGTATTAAAGTCAGCATTCGGTTTTATATAGTTTATGGTTTGTTTTTTCATGAACAGTTTATGTTACATTGTATAGTGTAATGTCACTATTGACACAAAACATTTATTATTGTTCTAAAATTACAGAGTAACCCACTCACTTTGACAAGTGATATGAATCCAGTCCAGCAACCATCAGAAGATACTGATGTAGCAGACATAACAGAGAGGATTGGCAGGACATCATTACAACCTTCCCCTCCTCAGCCAGTTGTAGGTGATGTCAGGGCTCAAGAAGTTGTTACAGATGCAGGTCCAAAGAGTCTACCACCCAGCAGCTCCATCCATGATTCTAGTAAATCTTGCCATGAACCATACCAAGAAACAGCAACAACTCCAGGGCCTTACCAAATTGATGCAGCAGGTTCTGGTGATGGTGCTGCTCCTGGCGGTCACAGTCAGGCAACACAAGGAGCTAGTGCAGGTAAATCAGGGTCAGTTTAGCCTAATGTCACACAGACTGGATGGTCAATCCGGTTAGTGTTATTTTCACACAGCTTGCAATCTCAGTAAGGAAACTTCAGTATTTTGGCCATGCTCATTCTCTTGAACTGTGAACCCTGAATAAAGACTTCAAATATAAAATGTTGGTGGTCAAGGTTATTTGTGCAAAGGAAACTCTTTCTTATACAACCAACTATGTTGCATCTGGGTAATATGACATGGATGGATATCATATAGACATCATGTGACCTAATCACATATAATCTAGTCATCATGTGACTTATTCAACCAATCAGCTGTTGTGCTTGGGAACCATGAACATTACTGACTTCTCATTATCGAGCTCACAGGCTGTTTGGAGAGAATGTTTGTAAAAAAGTCAGCCATTCAGCCTGCTACAGAGGCTAGGAGCAACAGAAACCAGAAAATTATTTGCATTATTCCTGTACTTTAAAGTAAAGCTTTCCTTTAGTTAATAAAGGGTGTTAACAGAAATATGACAAATACTGATTCCACAATTTTAAAGGAAAAGTATCTGGTTTTACAGAATAACAAGACAAGATTTGGTCAAAACTTTGAATATTAACTTCAATATAACTGTGAAATGACAACATAATTTTTACTTCTGCTTGGATAAAATAGTAATATGACTAATGTAAGAGAATTATTGTCACTGTTATAAAGCCTTTTGAAGGCATCCCTAACTATCAGTTCATATTGTTACTAAATCAATTAATGTCATTTGGGTATGACTTCATAAGATTCAACTATTTGTAGATTAGTGGATTTCAGGCTGAGTTTACACCATAAATACTTTCATAATTGTAATTGTAATTGTAATTTATTTACCCATCACAAAAAAATAATACATAACAATTGAAAGCATATAATACACAATGTGTGCATAATTGTATCAGAGCGGGTTAGAGGCTAGAAAATAGTTTCTATAACTAATCTAGTCTAGCCACTCAAAACTCATACACTAGTAAAAATATTACAATGAAAAAAAGATCAGGTGACTGCTGCAAAAACTCACAAACTACATACTGTACATGAAAAATGAAAATGAAAATGCGCGAACATTTTATATCTGTTGACACTATAATTTTTACCTTGGTTGAACACAACTTCTGTTATTCCTACAAGGCACTGGTATGAACTTAAGGGGAAACTCTTCCCAAACCATTTTTAAGTATGTAAGTTACATTCTGACAGCTTTTATGGGAAAGGCTATAAAACTGCTGTTCTTGGTACCTGCAGGCACAAATTTTGTGTGTACAAGTATGACTGTGTACTAATATGGCTGTATAGTATTATAAACATTGTCATATGCCAATTTCTATGTCTAGGACTGCTGTTCTTAATACCCGGGCACAATTTTTCCTTGAGAATTCTTTCTTTAGAAAAAGATACTGTACTTTATTTTTATGTAACAAGTACACCCAGGGCTCCTGAAGTGATGTAAGGGTATACTGCTTGGTCGTTGTCAGGTGTGTTGCCAATGGCTGACTTTGAAACTTTTTACATTTTATTTCCTTTGGATGTGTACTTCTACACTTATTTGATTCAAACATGTATGCTTTTTTCTTAATTCTACCATAACAGCTCCTGGAATACAGCCAACAACTATCCACACAACTGGTATGTACTACACACTTAGTGCCTGGCTATGAGGGCACTAGTAGACATCTATTACAACAACTATTTCCCCAAGGCTGAAAACCGAGGGAAATAGTGGGTACATAACAGCATTAGTGGTAATATGGTGTTTACTAGTGCCCGAATAAAGCCAGGCAATAAGCATTTCATAACACATTACTTTCCCAGGCACATATTCTTTCCAGAGTGAAAGAAAATATCTGGTAAGACTAGTCTTGTGCTATTGTAATAGTGCCCTATGGCTATGGAAAAAAAGGAAACAAATATTGCCCTCTGTATGCAAATTATGGTTACTATGGGTCAGTGGTCCATATCACATGACACAGTCTAAACCAATCACTGAATGCTGTATGAAAATGATATGTTATAAGAATACTTATTTCCATGCTAGAAGAGACCAAAAGCCTCTTTCAGACTGAGTCTGATTCTGTGTATGTATGTAGTGTGTTTTAATGTGTGTGAGTGCATTCATAGGAATGCAAAGGCGCTAAATGTGTACAAGTGTAGGACCAAAGTGCTAGATCTAACACTCAGCACAAAGCAGACCAAGTGAGTGAAATACAGTGTGAGTAAAATTTGAACAGGAGAGGCAGCTTAACACATCAAATATATATTTTTTGTGGTTTTTCTTATGAAAACAATAAACTAAAGTTTGTGGTATAATTTTGGTTGGCTTAGCTTTAGGTGTGTATTATGATATGTGCCACTTGTACATGCAACCTTGAAATACACTTGGTGGAAATATCTTCTCTCTTACAGGTATAAAGCATGGTAGTACTAACATTACCATTTCTGGTAACCCTAGTGGAATACAGATAGGAAATCAAAATTATATGGTTGTGCAAGGTGCTGCAAGAACGCCTGCAGGGAAAAAACCTACCACGTCACGTCAGAAAATAAAGGTTTCAAGTAAGTACTATATACTGGTTATTTGCATTTTCCATACTGCTGACATTATCAACACCAACTACTAAATAAATTAGGAATGTTTATGTTCTACGTTATACATGTATGTCTGCTAGTTCCCATGAGATGCTTGTGCAGTGCATGTCTAAGGCAAGGCCCTCTGCTGAACAATCAGTGAGAAACATCAGCCCAGAAACTGTCCTTGAGTTATCATATTCCTAATTTGTCACTTATCATGTTATCATATTACAGCATCAACCACACCAGTAAAATTGGATGACTTGGATGATATTAGTAAACATATTGGTAGCGACTTTCGTACTCTTGGACGCAGACTTGGATTCTCTAATGGCGAATTGGATGGTTTTCACCACGACTATTCTAAGCTAACTGAAATGAACTACCAAATGCTTTATTCTTGGGTGCAAAGTAACGGGAAAAAGGCTACAAGAGGGAAATTAGCTGAAGTTCTCTGTAAAATTAAGTTGTATGATATTGCAGCAATGATACCATATAATTAAAGTCTTTGTTGAATGACACATATTTGTAACTAAGGAAAACAATTAATCTCTCTGTCCAATAAGATAAGTTTTCATTGAACAATTTTTGGAAAATGAAATATTTCCAAATAAGTACAGGTTGCCACTTACCATTAAAGAAATGTTTGTTTATAAGAATTTTTACATTATTGTTCAGTTTTAACTCTAGGCTTTATTAGCGCATTGGGCAATGCCTAGAGGGGGGCTTATACATTGGGTTCTGTCTGTCCATCCATTCATGTGTCTATGCATCCATGCACCCTCATATCTTTAACATGCTCGAACTAATATATCCAAACCTTGTACAAAAAATTAGATGCAATAAAGATAGGATGTGTAATATCTAGATAGGATACAGTATCCAGCAATCAACAGATGGTGCATTTACAGTTATTGATGTTATACTTAGATGCTTCCGGACTGCTGAATTTACCCCTCTGTGATATCACAAAATTGTGCCTAGGTGGGACTCTCGAAGTAAATCTGTCGGGAACCGACTGAAAAACATATTTTTAAGGTATTTGCAGATGCTTTTTGAGTTTTAAAAACCAAAATATGTTTCATGAACACGTTGTCTAGCAAAATACATTTATTAATACCGTGAGTATTTAGAATCACATTAAAAAAGATTCTTGTTAATTTCTTTCAAGCCTATAAGGTTATCACTACATAGAGCATATGTCTGTCTTGTTTGTTGTGATCTAATACACAATCCCTGTATGTGATAGAGGGACAGAGCACTAATAAAAATTGGCTGAAGGCCATATACATTGTGAAAACTTTTATTATAGAGAACTTGCAAACCCGCCATGTTGAATGTTGCATCATGGGAAATGTGATAATAAATACTAATCAATTAGTATTGTAAACATTGTTGATACATAGTTTGTAACCACAAATAATCAATTCATAATTACCCTGACAATTGTGGGAGGTTAATTTTATCATTAGCTCCAGATTAGGTATTACAGTAACCACAGATAATCCCATAGTCCCTTGCGTCTGAGCATGCTCAGTCTGGATTGCAAGTTCCCTATTGAGACCATCGTAGTCTCTCAATTCAAGTGCCTACACCCATTACTTCTCAGTTGAGCTTTCCTTTGAAAGTCTCATTGGTCTTGACATTTGACAACTGTCAAAATCAGATTGTTTCTTGCACACAACAGACAATGTAACAACACAGAATAGGTTGTACATTACATAGAAAATATGTCTGTCGTTTTATCTTGTGTTCTATTTTGGCATTTGATCAGTAATTTGTATGATGTCTCACAGAAAGTGTGATAATTTAGCACTCAACTCATGCAAGTGTCTACAACCATATTACCAAGGTTGACCTTTTTGTAAACTTAATTACATGGCAATCCTGTAAAGTCAATTTTCAGCATTTTGTGTTATTCTTAATTAACATATCATTATAAATGCATAACATACTATAAATGCTATATATTGCGTAGTATATGTACTGTCACTTTGTTTTGTGACCATATGGAATTTGGAGAGTAACCATTTTTGTCATAGAAGCCCACTATGTATACAATATCTTTACATATGTAAAAACAAAATTCAAAGTGAATATTGCTTTGAAGTTAACCTTCAAGGTCTTATGTTTTCTTTGGCCAATCACAAATGCTGTAATGTATATTTAAATCACTACTTGACCCCATGTTACAAGAGGCATAGGTATACTCAGAATAGTGTTTAGTATTGAATTCTACCAAAGTACCTCACTGGGTCTAAGTCTTCTTTGAGGATTTTTAAGTCAACATTTTGAGGCCGACTTATCACCACATCTGCAACTGACTTATTATCATGAATGTGTGTGTGTGTGTGTGTGTGTGTGTGTGTGTGTGTGTGTGTGTGTGTGTGTGTGTGCGTGTACATGTGCGTGTGTCATGTGTGCGTGTGTGTGTGTGTGTGTGTACGTGCACAGATGTGTGTGTATGAGTGGATGTGTGTATGCAAGTTTACAAGTGTGCTCTGATATGTGTGTATATGAGTGCATGTGTGTGCATATGTGTGTGTATGTGAGCACATGTGTGTGTGTGTGAGTGTATATGTGTGTATGTGTGTGCATGAACGTGTGTGTGATTTTTACAAGTGTAGATGGGATGTGTCATACGTAATGACATCAGCTAGTGTCTTAGTACATTTCTGATTCTATAACTACAGGAGAATCTTGTTCCACATTGTGAGAATACACTTTTACTTGTATTTTAGTTTTCCCTTTAAAATGAAATGTTGATACTCTGTATGTAGGGACTGCACAGTGTGTTGGGGAAGGGGGTTTATCCTGTTTTGACTCCAGAAGCTCTTGAGCTGTCTAACCTAATATGACCATCAGTTGACCCTTTACCATCATGACACCACTATAAACTCTCGTAGAATGATTCAATCCAATGTATGGTATACATGTAAGATGAATTGCTAATTTATGATGATGCTTTCTTGTTTAATTATTTCATATACAAGATTTAGAGTCAAATAATCCATTCCCTTGGAAACGTGAATTTATTTCACAAATCATGTTTTTCCAGGATATGAAATTAGGTGAGTGTGGGTAGGGTGGGGGTGTCATCAAAAAAATTAAGTGATAAGGGTCATTTTGAGGATGGGTGTTCCCAGGAAAATGAATAAATTCAACAACTATACATTAGTACAAACACATAACACATCTTTTTTATTCTATGTAAACTACTTATGTTCTTTGCCAACTTAAAAAGTAGTATGTGGTTAGTCTGGAATAGTGTTTCCATGGTTACACAAATTCAAGCTGTGTTTCACTTTCCTTATTGCAAACAGAAGGTTCTAATTCTATGAGTGTATTTACAGTATTTAGAAGGGTATGGAAATATTTTCCCAAAAAAACTATGTGGTATTAGAGGAGTTGCAGACGTTTTCCCCCCAGTACTATAAAAGAGTTTTTGGTCTTTTACTCTGATTCATTCATTATTTGTCCCAAGCAATTGTATATACCTGATGCTGCAAGATTTGACTGTCAATCAAAACAGAGACATGTAATTTTAGAAACAACATTAAACAACATTTTACAAAATTGAGTAGAATGCAGACTTGTCATTGAGTAATGTTTATCCAGACAGACCTTTGTGTTAGTCTCTGGTTGTGATAATAGGGATGTTTCGGGAAATACTGGTAATTTTGTACTTGGAACGTGTGATCTAGAAATTCAAATCATTTGAAACACACCGACCAATATTAGTGATTTGGATATTATTCCATGTATCAAGTGTATTTACAAATCGGGAAGACAATTGAAAACCAGAATCGATGAACACGCACGAACATTGAACCTCGAGTCGCATCCCAAATCTGTGAGTGACAAAACTATAACATACTGAACACTCCCGTAGCTACAATCATTATATCGACTGGGACTTTGTTTCCGTAACTGATACATCCCCCATATTATTTATCTAGGAAGATCAGGGAGGCTATCAACATCAGACGCTACAATCCACGATCAACATGGTTTTGTACATAGTGAAAAGTTTACAAAATAAAAATGTATCATTTTGACCCAAAAACGCCCATTCCATCTTCCTAAATGGAGATTGAACATCCCTACTGAATATCAAACTCTTACAATTCCTAATGGTTTTTGACTTCATCCAGAGCGAAAATTCAAAATGTCAGTTAGGATAGCGGAAATTAATACTGTTGTAGCGTTTAGTCCTACACGTCTACAGGAAGGGTATTTTTACATAGTCACGTTTCAATGATGATGGTCTAAAAGAGCAGAGCAGAGACCAGTGACGGTATTTTTTTTGAATGTTTTGTTCCAGGACAATAGAGCAAATTTTTTGCCGTGACCGTGTCTTTCAGTGGATGAGATCACATTAATCGTGTGTATGACAACGTCCGTGTTACGGTATAATTAAAATCAAGAATAACATTCCTGCAGAATTCTCATCTATACATTTAACAGGGACGTGATATAAGTTGGCGTGCACTGAAACGGCGGCGGCGGCGACAATATCTTTAGGATAAACTATTTGTTGTACGGGTTAGTGCAAGTTAGTTGATCATAAACTCCAACTTTGAACTGAGATAAAAATAACATTCCCATGTATTGTGTAGATAACTCTGTATCATAATCCAATAATTTTCAATTATGTACACGTGGAAGTGAATAATGCGTTTTATTTGATAGATATAAATGATGGATTTATTTGTGACCAAGATATCATCCAGGTTGATAGTACACTTACCTATAATTTTATTGGAATCTCCCACATATATGACCGGGGATTCCCCCAAACACTTCCGCAATATGCGTAGTGGCGCTCAAAACATATAGCCGATGATCGTCTTTCAAGTTCGGTAAGGTTTTGAATAGTTGTCTCTTCAAGTAATTAAACTTCCCGTGAGATTGTTATAGCTCATATCTAACCATTCAAATTCGTTATCCTTCATGAATCATACATATTTTAGTCTGAGATGCGAAAATTTTATCTTTTATTTACACTTATATCTGTAACTTCGTGTAAGACTGTATTGAATGCAGTCACAGAGTCAGTCCTATTTGAGATATCATTACCTCAATACTAGACAATAGTGTTGATCAAAAATTGAACGTTATGTAAAATATCCTCGTTTCTATGCTTCAATTTTATGGATCCCTTTTCTGGCAATATGTACGTAACATCTTTGTCATCATTTTATCAAATTTGTTGCATATGGAACAGGATCTTTACTCGTATTTATTTGTAGACGCTTGCTTGAACGTCAGCTGAAGTGAAGAGGGGATATATGCACTGGAAGACCTCAGTGGTCCTTCGATTGTCGTCCTTCATTTAAACTCACCTTCTAGTATAGTTGTGCTCAATATCAATAGACAGTAAAGTTTCAACATGAACCAGTCAAGACCAGAACCAGAACCAGAAAGGCTATATACTTTTAAAGTAACATCGTCAGAGAAGTTAACAGGGAAGACATTCCTTGCAGCTGGTAGCTTTGGAGCTGTACATAAAAGCTGTCATGAAGACTGGGGTGACGTTGCAGTTAAAACAATGTTCGATAATGTTAGAATAATGGATAGGTAAAGGAAAGTTTAATATCATTGATCAAATATACCTATGGCATAGCACATAATAGAATTACATATGCATGATGTTGAGTACTACCCATAGCATGCAATTTACAATGTAAATCATTCTGAACTTGTGATTGTTTTGGTCAAGAGACTCAACAGGCAGTTCAATAATTGGTGGTAATGTTCCTAGTACAAAAAGCATTCCCATAATTCCTAGCAATCATATAAATGTATATCGTATCATGATCCACTGCGAATACTGAACTGTTTCCCCGAAATGAATGAATTTAATTACTTGTGCTACAAACACCCTTGTACTGGTTTTCTTGTACATGGTAAAAACCCTTCACATAACATAAGTTGCATTGTAAACATATTGAAAACAATATTTCATGCTAATACACTGCCTATTTTATGGCACCATCCAAGACACACCACAAAATGAGTGGTTTATGAGAGTGTGTTGATCATGTTCTATTTGCAGGGAACATAAAGAATTAGTAGCCGAGGCAAAGAAAATGGCAGAAGCTCGTCATCGGAATATTGTTTTATTGTATGGTGTCATTATGGAACCAAGAAGCTATTCTCTGGTTGTGGAATTTATGCAGTATGGATCGTTACAGAAGTTTCAAACAAGATTTGATAATCCATGGCCTATTAGGACCAGAATGATACGTGATATAATATTAGCTATGAATTATCTGGCTACTACCTTGAATATTATACACAGAGACCTCAAGATTGATAACGTTCTTGTTGGACAAGGATTTATAGCCAAGGTAAGTCTATAAGTGTGTAGACAGGATACATGATTTGTTGATATGCTGAAATATTTATATTTGATAGTCTATAAGGCTATATAGACTGTAGATGATTTTTAGATGTGATGAAATATTTATAGCCATTAAGGTATTTGATAGTCTATAGAGGTATATAGACTGTAGATGATTTGTAGATGTGAAATATATATAGCCCGGATATTGCTAGTCTATAAGGCTATATAGACTCGGTGTAGATGATTTGTCGACGTGATGAACTATTTATAGCCAAAGTATGGCTAGTCTATAAGGCTATATAGACTATAGATGATTTGTAGATGTGTTTAAATGTTTATTATAGTCAAGATGTTTGCTAGTATATAAGACCATATGGACTTGTGAAATATCTATAGCTAAGACACAATATGACTACTTGCTCGTAATATTGTTCACCTTGAATAGTGGGTGTAGCTGTATGTAGAATATGGTATATCTCCAATCAAATTGATTTGTATGTCCACATCCAAAAATCAGTGCCCCAGTGAATTACGATTTCAACTTATTAATACTACTTGCAGATAAATTAGACCTCTATAAATTGATATGTATAATGTCTAATTATTGATATTAATTTTCAGTAATATATTATAACTGTATTAAAATTTGCAGCCAGTTTGTATGAATTTTAGATTGAACAATACTGAGAAACTGTACATGGTAATAGTCTATGAAAAAGCCAACAATTGGTTTGCTTACTTTGTCAGAATCTCAGCCCACCAATATGAGAAACAGGAATACACTGTGTCTACTTGATAGTAGGATAGCTGTCATTTATCAAATTGCTTTTCCATTGCTTTTAGTCTTAAATTGTTGTCATATCAGTAAATCTCAAATATCATTAATATGAAATTGTTTGTTTATTGATTGATTGATTAATTAATTAATTGATTGATTAATTGGGTAATTTTGTTAGCAGCATATAATTAATGGTTAATTTTTCTAACCAGTTATTTTTTCTAACTTTCCTTGACCTAGGTATCGGATTTTGGATTGTCAGTATGGAAGAAGTATACCAGAAAATATAGAAGGAAAAAGCGCTCTCAATCACAGGAAGTAGCTGGTACAATATCTCACATTGCTCCAGAGAGTTTACTTGATATTAACAGAAAACCAGATAGTTTGTTTGATGTCTACAGGTAAGGCAAAAAAAATGTTTGTTTCTGATAACATGACTTCAGAAAATAGGGTATGTAGGTCAGAATTTTATTTTATTTTACTTTGAATTTTTAAAAATTACTTTGACCCCAATGTATACTCATATTCTCATATACTTCCGTGAGAGTTTGATGAGGTGTAAAAGAACTAAATGAAGACAATTATAAGTTAAGTAGGCGAACGCGTTTAACGGTTAGGCAGACTGTACTGTTATAGTCCAAAAAGACCTGGTTTCTCTCTGGAATATGATTTTTAAGAAAATGTGACTACAGATGAGGCAAAAGCATGAAGGTGTACACAGAAATAGAAATAAACTGTCACCATTTTACCTTTTTGTTTTCAAAATTTTTAATAATAATATTAATGTGGTTTTTATATAGCACTTTCCTATTTTGTGCTCAAAGCGCTTAACAATTATTAACCCTGGCATGGATCTATAGTGGCACAACAGCCCTGTATACTTCCTCAACTCCCTGGGAGCATACAATTCATTGCAGCCTTTATAAGCACATAGGATTAAAGCATTCATATTGCAACCTCTATCCTACCAGGTTCCCAATTTACAGCTTGGTTGACTGAGGTACAGTCGTGGTTCAGATCTTGCCCAAGAACTTTAGCCACTTTAGTGGGCTTGAACCTGCAACCTGCATATTCCAAGCCGGCCACTCTAACCATTTGCCCATCATTAAATCCACATCCATGTTTAGGGTTGGGGGCTTAAACTAGGGTCAGTAATGGGTTATTAGAAACAAACTATATTTTTATTTGGCCCAAACAGGGAGATATTAAGAGACAATTAGTGAGTTTGAACTTAAAGCTTTGGTATATAGGCATTGTTGTTATACATAGTTCACAATGTCATGGATGTGTCTACCAAGATATAACTTATACATGCACAGATGTTGAGTTTATGAGATATTTTACTCATGTGAAAATACCTACATAAAACCACATTTCAGTATTATGTTAATGTCACTGCATGTCTTCTATAACATTACAATTGTCTTCTGGCATTGTTAGAACAGTTGATTGAATTATGGTATGGATTTCCTGGACATTTTTTATACATATGATAAATTATGTCATCGGGTCATTTATGGGTTATATCTTAATACCCAGTTTGAGTTTAGTCAATTGCAAGTGATGGTTTAGTAAGCTTCAGTAAGTAGAATACTGCGACTAGCTTTTAAATATGCAGCAACAAACTACACCCAAATACAAAAAAACTCAGCTTGTGCCCCTTTTAATACTTTTGTTTATTGTCCCAACTATTTCAGTTTTGCGATTACACTCTGGGAAATTATCACGGAAGCATCTCCTTATGATCGTAAGTATAATGACTTCATTTGCCTTTGCTGTAATACATAACAATAAATTGATAGATCAAACAAAGTTTATCATATGTATAATTTTTTACTCAGCCAGACTTTAATTTTTTACTCAGACAGACTTTAATTTTTTACTCAGACCGACAGACGACTAAATTTATATAGCGTGATATGGTGTAAATTAATTTGCATATTAGACATTATCTTCTCATCGCATTAGAATACTCATACACGTACACATATTAATTAATTACATAAAAATAATTATATGCCTAGTCAAATTTCATTACATATGATAAAGTTAAGATTGCACTAGCTGCAACTGGAATGTTTATTGAAACTGTTTTGTTAGATATGTAGTTACTTAGTCATAAAATTGTATACCCTGAACACTATTGAATCATCTGTGGATGAATGTATCTATGGTACACATAGTATATGCTGAAATTCAGCATATGCTATATGTATCGTAGATACATTCACCCACAGTTGATGCAATACTGTGCATGGTATACAAGTTTATGACTAAGTCATTATATTTCAGAAATATATGTAATAAAAGAGATTTTTGATCCGCAACCAAAAATCAGCCCTCATAGATAAAAGAGACCTCTAATTGACATGTACCGATACAATGTCTAATTATTGGTATTTGAACATTTTATTGAATATAGTAGATTGTCTGATTGAAACAATAATACCCTAATTACTGCTTGCACAGGTGTAAGTTTATCATAGATGTAATTTCTCTGTTTCACCAAAGATGCCCACAACTCTGCACAAATATGTGTTGCCATTACAACTGGTCAACGACCTGACATGGCCAGAGTACTACCTGAATGTCCAGACTTTGTGAAAACTATGATGTTAGATTGTTGGAATGGAACACCTGAAGATAGGCCATCGTTTGGAGGTATGTTTGATACTACTCAAACTTGACATGACTCGGTGGAATTGAAAGGGCCTGGAGTGACTCTTTAATTTATCAATAGACCGGTTCCAAGATTTTTACTTTCATAAACCCAGTGTCACTTTATTTCTAGGCTAAAATAAACATAAGCTGATTGAATTATGACAGTTTGATGTACACTCTAAGAGCATAAAATAATATATTTCCATGGAAACAGATTTATTATAAAGCAGGTTGGATAATTGTTATGCTTTGTTAGCCATGCCCAGGTCTTTACTTCTAACAATTTGTTTCATTTCAATTGTTGTCTACAGCTTAATTCATAGGGTGGGTGGGATGGGGTAGGGGATGACTGGGGGTGGGTGGGGTGGGGGGTGTCAGTGAAACTTGAGTACATCTCGTAATCTCTTAAAACTAGTGATTTTGGTATATTGAGAAACATTCCTTGCATTTATTTCCATCCCGTATCAGATGCAAGTTACCAATTATAATATTTTATCATTATAAGACCAAACTTACAACTTTATCAAATGTACAAATACCAATGATATTTACATACTGTTTTTTTTTTTAAGATCTGAAAGTACGAATAGAAAAAGAGATGGAAAATGTGCGTGAAATTGACATCACAAATGCTGAAATAGATCTTCAAGAACAAATTAAGGTGAGTAATTGTTAATGTTATCGAGTCAAATGATCTATTATTCTCTGTTACACACATACATCCCCACACATACACACTCAGACAGACAGACAGACAGCCAGACAGACAAACAGACAGACAGACAAATTAAGGTGAGTAATTGTTAATGTTACCGAGTCAAATAATCTATTATTCTCTGTTACACACATACAGACACATACACACTCAGACAGACAGACAGACTGACAGACAGACAGACAGACAGACTGACAGACAGACAGACAGACACACACACACACACACACACACACACACACACACATTTTTATATTGATCCAATTGAGGGGAAATTGGGACACTGCCAGAAGTTAGGCTTACGATGATTAATTTGAAAACAATTAATCATGTGAGATGAAAGTAAAGCACGAGTATGAGTGATATATAACATTTATAAATAATATTATCTATCTTTAGAATCAATACGAATGTGAGCAAAGAGTAAGTGACGGTGGTAGTGTAATACGACAGGAGGAAGAACAGGCTGAAGGTGTGTCAAAGGTCACAAGGCAACCGGACAAAACTGGAATAGCAGAATGTTCTGCAAGGTTTGATGACTTGGTTTTAGAAGATATTGAATTGAGAACTTCAAGTGAACTTGACAAAGGTGAGTGAAGTAAAGATATTACTTCTCAGGTTACAAGTTTTTTTCCAAATAATTATACCACTCAATAGTCAAGTTGTACACTTTCAAACATCATCATCATCATCATCATCATCATCATCATCATCATCATCATCATCATCATCATCATCATCATCATCATCATCATCATCATCATCACCACCACCACCACCACCACCACCACCACCACCACCACCACCACCACCACCACCACCACCACCACCACCACCACCACCACCATCATCATCATCATCATCATCATCATCATCAGTGTCATTCCATACTAAACCATCTTAAAAATAGTCACAAAAAATAATCCTGGTGATGATTGTTTGTAGATCATAGGAACAAACAAGAAACTGGCACACCAAACAAAGGCAGTGACAATAACCTTCCTGTAAGTGATCCATATTCCAGTACAAAATATAAAACTGAGACCGTTGATGTTACAAGTTCAGACGATGCATTTCCATTAACAGAGACACATTCTCCAGGGATACATCCACACAAAGTGACAAGTGAACCTACTGAAGCTGAATATACTGGTCGTACTTTAGGTATGTGTACTGTTTCCATAACAATTAGAACTTCTAATACTGTACAACATTCATGGAGCAACATAGGAGTCTGTGTACCATATTATAACTCAGTATATAATAACATCTGTCAGGCTACAACATTCTAAAAACTAAAGAATATTCATCATATGATAAGAGCACACTAAAACAAATACAAACTTTTCAAAACCTAATTTCTGACTTAACCAAAATTCCAACTTAAGCAAAGTGTACTTCCTGAAAGTCCAAATCATGACAAATGTAACTTTAACCAAATCTGTGGTACTGATGAAGAACATTTAGGTGTAAATCCTTGTACACAGAGATTCATTATCACCTGTGGTCCATCATGCCCTACAAGACCAGATGCCACCACTTGTATTACAACAATCTCTACGGTTACCATTTCTCAGATAACCAGCAAGACCTACCCCCAGGTGGGAAGTACACGCCAACCCAAGGTGGGGTCTATTATATTGCTCCAGGACACCAACCTATCTTTTTAAGGACTGAACATGTAAGTGTAACAATTGATTTCATAATTTTTTAATTTTTTAATTTTTAATTTATTACGCTTCATCACAGGTAAGTCAAAATTAAAGTAACATGTACAATAGACTACAACAGGACAGAAAGACCATACATATACCCAAAACACTAGCGACAACATGTACAATAGACTACAACAGGACAAAAAGACCATACATATACCCAAAACACTAGCGACAAACAAACAATGAAAATACAACAAACAACAAAAGACAGCCAGTAAAAGGAATGGACAAACAGGTGGCAAGTACCTCTACTAGTGTCCAACTAACATCAAAAGTACATCAGTTCTAAAATAAATCATTAAAGTGAATGTACAGCAACTGATACTAATAACAAATTCATTGTCTTCTGCTTTGTTGATAAACAACAAAAAAAATAAACAAAAACCTATAGAAATGGATGTTTGTAACTGTTTATTCTGGCAACGTCTAATTAACATTGATAAATGTCATTGGTATTTCATTGCAGACAACAGTCCCAGAGCACACTGCAGAAGGTAAATATCTGAAATGTTCTAATTAGCATTCAAACTTTATGCACATGAACTCTAATATACAAATGAGTAGACATCATAGATAGAGGAATATTCATTTATGTTGCATACCCGGATGTTTTATTTTAAAGGAGACTTTTAGCAATGGAGAAAAGTTAGGATTGGACTTCAATGTAGGAATTTCATGACCTTGCGCTTTCTGACCAAACGTGGTCTGGTGATATTTGTTGTAAATTTAACGCTTTTTCATATCTGCAACAGGTGATGCATCTAAGATTATAAATATCAGTGCCAATAACAGCAGTATCCAGATAGGTGATGGTAACACAATGTACATATCCAGTGCATCAACAGACAAACTGCCAAGTAAAGCACCTAGAAAGATAAAGATATCAAGTAAGTACACTGGAAGGTGTGGGAATGATGATTTCATTCACTGTTGTTCTCAACAAAAGATACTTTCAATAATCAATATTACATGCTGTAGAATATCACACATCAATACTCTTCCAATATCGAACAAATGACAAGTGAATATTCTTTTTTTTTCAAATGAACAAATGACAAGTGAACACACTGTTTCACAAGTGGAAAAATGATAAGTGAAAGTTCTGTTTTTACAAGTGAAAAACTGACAAGTGAATGCTCTTTTTCAAGTGTCACCAAATGACAAGTGAAAGTTCTTTTTCCACAAGTGAAAAATTGACAAGTGAACATTCTTTTTCAAATGTGAACAAATGACAGTGAATGTTTGTTTTCACAAGTGCACAAAAGACAAGTGAATGTTCTTTTTTCAATGTGAACATATGGCAAGTGAATGTTCTTTTTTCACATGTGAACGTATACCGCAACAGTATACAGTACTTTCAATGCTTATGTCATGGTTTAGGCACATTTATCTTAATTTAAAAGATCAGAAACACTTTATTCTTTAACTTTGGGATCTTGATTTCAGCATCAACAACTCCAGTAATGCTAGAGGATCTAGAAGCAGTTAGTGAACATGTTGGTCATGCGTTCCGTCGCCTTGGACGCAAGTTAGGATTCTCCAATGGCCAAGTGGATTGTTTTGACCATGACTGCAATAAGCTGAATGACAAGAACTATCAGCTGCTACGAAAATGGAAAGAAAGACAAGGAAGCAGTGCAACAAGAGGAGAGTTAGCCAAAATCTTGTTTGACTTGAAGATGTATGAGGTTGCTGAATTGCTGCCATACGATTAATGAAATCACTCATAACAATGAGGGATATGTCAATCCAATCTGATTAAAATCCAATGTATGCTAAGTGTACTAGGCATGATTTCTTTAATTTTAGCTCTTACATTTACTGTCATTTGTTCTTTTTTGAGCACCCAATAGCTACATACACTACTTCAGAGGGCTCTGTTCAAAATGAGCTTTAGCACACTAGAGCACACTAGAGCACACACAAACAGTGCACACAAAGATGTTATCGCTATTGTTTGGTGGTTCTCTTTCTTTCAGTTTTGAATGTTGAGTGTTATATTGTATTCTGGTTGGCTACTCATAAGTATGAGATTGGGTCCGAGAACACCTATGGTATTATGTCAGATGTAGGTATTGGGCGCTCACAAAAGAACAAACGACAATAAACGTAAGAGCCAAAAAATAATCGTGCCGAGTAAACTACATTGGATTTTAATCAGATTGATATCAATCATGGGTTTGAGGAAATACTCATGGCTGGACCATTTAACAAGACAATAGACTGCTTGAGTTATGTACTTACAATTGAAGCATTGACCATCCACCTAGTGGAGGGTCTATGATTGAAGTAAAAGACCTTATTATAACACGTTAATTAAACATGTGGTAAATAATGCCCTTGCTATCATGCTTATTAAGTCATTGTTTGTTATGGCACATGTGGAAGGGATATATCATCCCATAAATCACCATGTTGGACTCCTTAAAGGGGAATAAGGGTGACACTGGTTTTATCTTAGATGTATTTTGTACGCTTAGGGGACTGAGAGAAGTCACTTTAACCAACCCTGCATAGTAGCACCTATAGTGGCTAGTAGAGTCTTAACTGTATACTGGGTACGATGAATTTAGTTCTTAAGGGCAAGTAGTTTTGTCATTGAAAATGACAAAATATATAAGTTGAATATATTCATAAGATAACACATAAATTGCTCTCTACAAAAGGTTATTGAAATTTGAAGAAAAAAAGATTTCTGAGGATGTGAGTATGTAGGTGTTAAACACTGCAAATGATAGTAGCTATACTATTCCATACATTGCATATCATTAAAAAACTAAAAGTTTTTATATTGTCTAATAAAAACCAGGAGCAAAATATATTTTCATTAAAATTTATTAAGGAATATGATTTATGTTGAAATTGACAGATGTGCACTTTAAATGCTACAAAAAATTTACAAAAATCAAAAATCAATAAAAATAATACATTTCTATCGAGATATCTATAGAAATCCATCAGTTAGTTTGGAAACTTTGTATGGAACATTTTTTTTAAGGGATGATAAATACTTCTTTTTAAATATTTGTTGTGGTTCTTGTCACAAATTAAGTCATAGACAACATGGAAACGCTGCCATTACACTAAGGATTTACAAGTGTTCCAAGTGTCTTGTGCATTGGTGGCAAATTATGTGTAGCGCCCCCAGTGGTAGCAAAGATCATACAGGTGTTTATTGCTATAATTATATATGTCACGGTCATTTTTGCTAAAGCAGCCGTACTTTTATCACATAATCATATAATTATGTATTTAATTTTAAGATAAGATATTGTCCTGCATTTTCATTTTAAATAGTTACGCCTGTGTGATGATAATCCTTTTTGGGTGTTTAGACAGAGTAGAAGTAGAAGAAAACTTTTCATGCCATGTTTGTGTCATTTTATGCCAGGGATTTTATCTAAGCTGTTGACAGTTTACCTAGTTATGTAATAACCATAGTAACCATGCGCTGTTTCAGAATATCAGACATGCTGTAATTATTGGGATTCTGTGAACATTGTTTCTTTGTTTTCAGGGGGACATCATTTTCACTGGAAACATGTACCGGTAGATATGACATTTAATTGCACAAGAAATTGATGTTCATGCAATGACTTCAGTGGCAATTGAATAGTGAATTACATGTCATTTAAGATTGTTCTCAGAATCCTAAATGAGTTAATAAATCACACTGTCACAAACTGTGTGTGTGTGTGTGTGTGTGTGTGTGTGTGTGTGTGTGTGTGTGTGTGTGTGTGTGTTAAGATTGGTAGACCGTATCCGTATTGGTAGTGTACGTATCCGCTGCCAAACAAGCTCAGTGCTCCTTCCCTGATCTTCCCTGGACTGATACATTGGACAATGTTTTATGAATGTTCTAAAATGGCTATTTATACTGGTTGACATCTATGAATTGAGGCTATATTGTGAGTGTTACATTTATCTTTCCAATCACAGCGTGATAAAAAATCCAACCCCTGTGGATTCCAGGCTATGTGACTGTGTTATTCATATGGATAGTCGTATGTCCAATCAATGAATGTGCCCTTTAAGATACATATCTGAGCTGATATTTCTGGCCAAAAATGCAACTTTTGGGAGGGTAGGGAACAAATATTTTCAATCCTAGGTTTTACAGGGTACACCGAGTACAGTCTGAGGTGCAGTTCCTATAACTAATGACTCCAAAACTAGTCTCTAGGCTATCTGTTTGTTTCAAATCTGAAGATCTCGGATAGCTTTGGGACTACTAGATCCTAAGGAGTAAATCATTTAATTCCTGGGGGGGGGGGGGGGGATTTGAAGCCAACATAAGTTTTTTCTGCCACACATGCAAAATTGTTTTCTTGAAATTAAATTTTCTAGTGACAGGAGACGTTAATGATGGATATGACTCGATTTCAAAAGTGATGAAGTAGCAGGTAAATAAATGCAGCATATTTCAAAAATAGCAAGTAAAATTTGTAAGTAGGTGGCGAAAATTGAATAGAATTGAAGAAGCCAAGTGGAGGTGGGTACGAGAGGCGTTTTTGTCCCCTTCTGCCTTGGAGATTTTTGAAATTCAAGGAGTGAAAGTGCTATCTAGCGCTTTCTGAACATGTCAAGGTGATAATGAATACCCTCTCCTGATCCTAATTGTATTTGAATTTAGAAAACTTACATATAAAGCTAATCTTTAAAAGTTTAAGTATTGCTAACTATGGAGACATGTGTACCTTGAAATTTGACATGTGTATTATGTTTGCACTCTTACAGCACATTTCTTCTTCAGCTCATACTCTAGAATCAATGTCTTCTGTCTGGAGTTGGTCAGCAAATATTTTTCTCCACTTTTGGCTTGCGAATTTTTTTTTTTTTTTTAGAAAGTCCTTCAGACCCATCCATTCCCCATAAATCAAATAGTGTAAAACAAGTCTGGATCAATGGGATGATATAAAGATCGCGCCCTCAACGTGCAAGCTGTGTACGAAGCTCATACGAACGACAACGGAACAGTGGATACCATCCTCGTTCAAATCTCGCGAGAATGACGCCATTGTTTTTAAACAGTACTATTTATAGCAGGAAGTAGCATTGTCGAGTTCCTCATGATCACTTGCTGTATTTTTCGTCGCAAAGAATAACATTTGTATGTATAATGAAAATGAGAACTTTATGATTTAAGAGAAACACATCCGAGATGAAGAAATTTTCGGTAAGAGGCTTGAAAATAACATTTCATCGTAAAAATCGTGAACCAAGTAGTTCTGGTGACGAAAATGGGCGATCTCTGAGTTCCATCGAGGTGACGGATACAGAACGTGCTAAAACTGCTGTGAACGGTGACATTGAGCGACAAAAGGTAAAAGAAAGCTTCCTACAAACAGTAAGGAAACGAATTACAGCTAAAACGCACCGTAAAGGCCGGGGAAGAAGGGGTTCAATCAGTTCGTCGGAGGATGCCTTCCCTGTGCCACAACACACACAGCCGTCACCAGGAAACAATGAAAACTCTGATTTCGACTATTACAATCGACCACCTCGACCGAAAGTTTACAGTAGTATGCGTGACCGCAGTCGGCGTTCATTTGCTGGGCCACTCCGTGCCTTTAATTCTGAAGAGGCCTTGGACAAATTTGAAGTTCATGTAGAAGTGCACAATGAAGGTAAAAGTGAAGAGGGTGAAACGAAAGATACGGTGACATCATATTCTGAAAATAGACACCATGACAATGGTGGGAATAGTATTAGCAGTGATACATATGAAACTGTTGATACTGTTAGCAATGATGGACGCCTCAGGTCACATAGTCAACCCGTCATGAACTATGCGACCACCTCCCATATCACGCAAAAAGAGATTAAAGCCGTTGATAATACCAGTACAAATCATCCTGAAAAGGAATTACTCAATCACAAAGGACCACCAATCCCTAAACGACCCACAAATGCCAAACCGGGAAAGAATAACAGAGCTTTATCTATGCAGAAAAATAACCTTGCATATCCTGATAAGGTGATTGATGGGTGTGAGTTGGATTTAAAGGCTATGGCATCACCAGTTTATGATTTAGTTAATGATCAACCACATAACAGTCTAACCAGAGAGCTGAATAAGTTATCAAAGAGGCCATGGTACTGGGGACCACTGACTCGAAATGAAGCTGAGGAAAAGCTTAGCAACATGCCAGATGGTTCATTCCTTGTGCGAGATAGTTCTGATGATCGCTACTTACTTAGTTTAAGCTTTCGTTCAAATGGAAGGACCTTACACACCAGAATTGAACATAGCAATGGATTATTTAGTTTCTATCCACTGTCGGACTCAGAAGGATATCATTCCATTGTGGATTTGATAGAACATTCCATGAATGATTCCAGAGCTGGAGTGTTCTGCTATTCAAGAGAACGCTTACCAGGGGTACGTTCATACCCAGTACGACTCACCAATCCAGTGTCACGTTTCACAAAAGTTCCATCCCTGCAATATCTATGCAGATTTGTTATCCGAGAATTCATCCGCAGAGACCATATCCAGAGGTTACCTCTCCCTACCAGGATAAAGGGATATCTTGAAGAAAATCACTTCTGAGTCCCACATATCAAGACAGAGACTTGGGGGGGGGGGGTCGGGTGGGGGAATGTCTGACATGGTGTGACATAAACATAAATATTACACATTGTTACAAAATGCTAATTAATGGATCCTATTGTCATGCATTACATATACAGGTATATGTATGAAGTTGAACTTTTGCATTATCATGTGTCTGACAACAAGAGCTGAATGTAGAACATTATGTATCCCATAATATTTTTTTGGGATCAATCATGCAGTAGTATATAACTATAAGTTACAAATACCTTGTCATACACAGAAATTGAACTAAAGTGCTACAAATGAATTTACTATTATACGCAGCTTTATTGAATATCAATTTTATGGACTTGCCAGGCCTAATGGCTGTGACTCACTCTTGTTTTGCATTACTCAGTTATTTGTGCAAACAGAGACAAACATTCATAATGTTTAACCCATAGACCCACCCTATGTGTAGGGTCTATGGTTTAACAAATTAAAAATAGTGCAAGATTATTGACAAAAAAGTACACTACATGACTACGTCATTGTTTTTTTATGTTCAATAGCACAGTATTTGTTTTTTGTTTTGTTTTTGTAGAAGAGACTGGTAGGATTCATTATAAACCAGAATGGAATATTCAAGTAGTCAATATTGGTAGTATACAACCTCATGATTAATTAATGTAAATATAATTGTTGTACGACCCATTGTTTTATTATGATTTGCTCATTATTTGTTTCTCACAGGGAAGATTGGTTTTAAAACATTTGGAAAGGTATGACAACAAGTTATTTTTACAAAGAGATGTATTTGCACAATGAAATGATTTTTGCCAAAGATTTATTATCATCATTTGTATTCCAGAATTAACTTAGTTATCGCTACTTAAACCTATTGGCAATTCTGTGTTGTTCACACATGTATGTTTTCAGCTATAATGAACTACAATATGTTGTGGTCCAATTATAGTTCCCTTAGTTGCAGTGTGTTGCTCACATGTGCATATATTTTCAGTAACTTGTACTGCAGTGATTCCCAATATTTATCCAGATTGCTGGATAATAATTCCACTATGAACAGTGTTTCCATTATTTTTTTCCAATGTGTATTGTGTATGCATAGACCCCTGTCAGTGCGTACACTGTGAAAATCAATACGTACACACATAGTTCCATGAAATGACACTATACTGTATACATTAAATCTCAAATTGAATGATTTTTTGTATTCCCAGAATCACTTGCCTACCAAAACATGCACCATTTTGCTTCATTACCAGTACACTATTTTATTTGACAGGGAAGTTTTGTAACTTCTTTTTACCCCAGTTAAATTTGAAAGTAGCCATTTTTTTCTCTCTTAATTTCAAATACGCTTGGACTATGATTTGTTTGTTTGGTGGAAAAGAAAGAACAGGACTAAATGAAATGTCCATATAATATCATATGTACAATACAATGGATATATTTTGAGTCTGTAAATAGCAATTTCTCTTACATACTATGATGAAAACCAGACATACAAACGAGAACAGAAAACAGCAATGTGGCAACATTATTAGAAATAGGTTATGTAGTACAGGTTAGTGGTACAATGTACTTCAAAAATATATAAACAGAAGAAAATAGACTATGGATTGTGTTGTATCTGACATGTTGACCTAAAAGCCTTTGTTCAATATTAAGCCTTTTGAATGTCCAAGGTCATGAAAGGTCAATCTTAAGAGTATGTTGTGAGCTATGAAGGACATGTCACACAAAACAAGAATACCAAAACCTAACTGTAGTGTTATTTTAGCTACATTTATTTGACTTCCTGGCAGAATTATGTGTGTGTGTGTATATATGTTCATTGTGTATAAATATGTATACACCACACACATTTTGTAAACAATGGTATACTGTACCTATATACATAAAATGCACACATAAAAGTTGAAAGTTGAAAACAATGTTTTTTAGGTACATAAATGGTTTTACAGGCTCAGTTAACCAGTCATGTATTAATTGGGAAATAAAAATTTGCAGACAAAATATAACAATGTAATTTGTACTGGTTCACGATTTTTACATGTAATGGTGTGACTGGATGTAATGAGATAAAAATAAGTTAAAGTCGTACTAGCTGTAACTGAAGTACTATTTTGTTGATGACAACCAACTGAAAAATGTGAAAAATGTTTAAAATACCAATAGGTAGAACATTGTACGTGGTATCAAGAGGTACTAGGTAAATTTTAACGATAAGTTATACAGTAAGAGATTAAAATTGTGATTCCATAAGGGGCACTGATTTTAGGGTATTGACCCAAAAATCAATGTACTTGGATTTATTGTATTGTATTATTTGTACAGCTACACAGATATATCTACTTATAGGTAATTGAATACTGTTCAGGGTTTACGATATTACAAGTTAGTAAGTCATTGTATGTAACAAAACTGTGTCAAAAATAGTTCCGGTTACAGCTAGTGCAGTTTTGATGTTTGCTGTGACTTCAAAGACGTGGCTTGTTATGGAATGCTAGGTACATATCAGACAGAGATATTCAAGATGAAAAATAGTTCTAAACAACTAAGAGTTATTTGCCATAGTCCCTATGTCATCATAAAGGTGACATGATACTATAGGTACGGTACTGCCTCCTCTCTGAGACACCCTCCCAATTATTGCCCATCACTCTGTGTGGGAAAGGGTACTGTAGTTACTGTAATGACTGCTACTCACTCATGTTTATAATAATAATAATACAAGTACAATAATGATCTTTCTATAACTGTATAAGATATCATTGCTTGGCTTCAAAGAAGTCCAGACGGTCAGTGCTAGTGCAGGAGGAAACCAAAGTGCCTTGGAGAATCTAGGTAACATGCTTGTCTAGTAGAGTCCTACAGGGTGAGACTCTTGTCACTTACAGTATTGCAAATTTATCAAATCCAGGCAAGGGTTTGAACCTCATCTGCAGTGGTAAAGGGAAAGTGGTTCAACCATGATTTGGCCACCAACAATCCAATGGTGTGACATGAAAATCTAAAAGTTAAACTATTGTGTGAAGTAAACTGAAATTGATTGGGAGGTTTCTAGGGATTTCTAAATGGAGAATTGTTATATCAACCCTAACCTTTAAGCAGCCTTGCATGGGTCATGTTAGCACAACTAAATTGAGGTTTGGCAGGGCTACAGTTATGGTACAGTGTCTGTCAGGTAGTCTGAGTGTAAGTAGACAGTGTGACTTAAAAACAATTTGGATTGATTGATTGGGTATATTACTTTAATGTGTCTGTGTTCAAGCTATATTTGGAGTGTAGACTGCACAGTCACAGTTTAAATTTAAATGACATAATGAACTCAAGATCTGCAAAGGTATACACCATGAAGTGATGTCACATTTTGGTCCTCACTTATTACCAATTCAAATCATACACTTACTGTATGTTTGTACAGCCTGAAGGCCAGTTCAACTGATAGTCGTGTTCTGAAAGTCACCAAACACACTCTTATTCTTTGCAGTGATCTTCTCTAAACACTGTCTATAATCTAGCAAGAATAATCGATGGTACAAAACCGTACAATTGATTTTCATATGTTGTATGTTAGACGTGGTTTCGAGGACTAGTAGTGTGTTTTCCTTTGAATTTACATTGGTTCAGAACTGAGTAGTATATGCCATTCCTTTGGTTTCAATAAACAGCAAAACCATCAGAATAATGCTATTTACATGTAATTAGAGTCAAACTAAAGCAGGTTTGTTTTAAGCTAAGAAAATGATAATGAATACTCTCCTACTGTCATGTTCGATCACTGTCGCTCAAGAAGTTCAATGAGGTGTCTTGACGCACATGATGGACACTTATGTGATATGCTTTGTTCATTCAATATCTAATTGCTCTCTGTATACCAGATCGTGTACACTATATTTGCAGTATACATTACTAGTATATCCCAAGTGAGATTACTGAATTTATGAATATTAATGAGCTACTACAGAAGTAACGAACTTGGCACAAGGAAGGTTCTACCATGGGTACACTTTTAACTAGTTGTGCAGCTCTACAGGCATTCAACAGTATTCCTTATGTAAATTCACTGATAATTGTATCAACGTATGTTATTGTTTACCTAGATTGTTTACAAGTGTTGATTTGATGGCCTGACCTTGTTGAGGTAGGAATGAGGTAGGAATGTGGCTCTTGAGCATAATTCTCGTTAGGGGACTCTTAATTCCGGTTTCAAATTTGTGAAAGTTTTTGAACCAACAATCATATTTGACCTAATTTGCATATCCACAGTGCAGTGTACCTTTTACCACAACAAAGTGAAAATGAAATATACTAGTATTCTTGACTAATTCGATAAGCATGACTATGGTGAAAATTTAAGTTGCTATGACTGCACGGACCAAATTTGGCAGTTTGACTTTGAAAGTTAAGGTCAAAGGTCAATTCTAACATACATTCAGTCTACACACACACATGCATACATTTATGGACTGGGTAACACACTTTACCATGCTTGTAGCAGTACTGAACTTGGTCTAGTGCCATGTCGTGTCTGAAACCTTTCATTGAAAAACAAACGCAACAAAATATTTACTTTAACACGAAATATTTTTGTTCTTTATTCAAAGAAATTTCTGAGCTTTTTGGTGACACACATCATACATCGAGTAGTTTTCTTAGAAATCTTAATGTAATGACAGGAAATGGTGACAGCATTGCCGTGTATGAACATGTATCAGTAAATCATGACTGATAAATTGTGTACTCTAGTGTTGACTGTCAGAGTTTGTCATACAAAGTCAATTTACACTTAAACATGTACACCTATCAAGTTATTGTTGTTGTCAAGTCACAGCATAGACAGTGCAAACTCTACAAACCAGGTTTAACACTATTTCTTAAGAGTTGTACATAAATTAAAAGTGCTGCTAATGGTATCACTGACTTTCCTCGTAACTGATTCATTGCCATTGTTCATGTATGCTTTGTCTAAAAGATGTGTTGTCCCATTGCTGATTTCTGTTGCCCTGTTGTTCATCTGTGGCGAGTTATCAAGTTTCACATAATACTTGTTAAGCACTCTATCCATTCAACATATACATGCAATGTGACAGCTATAGTTTGCTTTTTTGGCATTGAGAACTTCAAATGCATCATACTACATATACTTTGATTACTGTTGAAATCTGAAGATCATCTGTTCCTTGAGTTCAACCCGGCCATATTTCTTGCCTGTATACAAAATAAAATGAAATGTACTTTGGTAAGTATAGATGATGAACATGGAATGGTGTGTGTGACTAAAGAAAAATAGCGCCAATGGCACTGTAACACAATTGACTAAACTAAAATCAACTCAGTCCACATAGATACTACAATGAACTGTGTTAGGATATGAAAACCTAGCCAGTAACTAGGGATGCTAACACAAACTTCATTTTTAAGTAGAAATTTACACAATTTATGAAAGACTTATCCCCCAAGTGAACCTTGGTGTGTCATGCAAATAAGCCAAATTTAACACAGTGGTCGGAACTAAAAATAGATAAGATTTGTATAGCTCCAAAATCCAAAATGCTTTTGTTCAGATGTATTTCACAATGCATAAAAAGAATGAAAGTATTGGTATGAGCTTGCATAGTGATTGCAACATGATATATCATTTTTGTCAAAGACCAAAAAGTACTTCAGCTGGATATACATATCAAACAACTACTAAACTTGACTACTTACTGTCTCAAATACTGTTTGTGCTCCTGTACCAAAATTACCAGTGAACTGTCTTAACTGTCACAAAAACAGGATAAAATTAGAATGATGAGTCACAACTTGAAGTATAAAAACACAGAGTAAGACCACTATTGTACAGATATCATATATCAGCTATTATCATATATATATCTAATCATATTTGTATGTCTTTGTATTGAGGAACTGCTATTCCTAGCTATGCAATATTTTCTGTACCACATACATGTACACTGAATTGTACAAATTGCTGAAGAACTACTCTCTCTTTGGTTACAGAGATTTAACAGTGTAAACTGAATAAGTAAGTTGGACAGATGGAATATGTTGCTATAGTGTCGATGTCGCACTTGCGAATGTTCATTATGGGGGAGGGGGTTTTGTCCTAAACGAATGAAGTTGTTGAGCTTGTGTGACATTGTGCGATCATCCCTAAGGCGACTCCCTCTCTCACTATGCCTATTTGAGGCAAATTATACAATGTACAGATAACAAAATTTGGGTCATCATGTTATGTCCAAAGTATTATATGAGCTGAAACAAATGAAACGAACCATACCCCCATTGAAAGATGACCAAATGAGGCTGCATCAGCAAGTCTTCTGTCTAAGAATGACCATGTTTCTTCAAAGTCAAATGAAGAGTCTTGAATCATAAACATTTCAGTACTTTTATAAACAACAGCTAGACTGGCTCGTTTTGTATACCAATTAAACTGAAATGAGGAAAACAAACAGAGTAAGTACCATTGTGGTCAGTGCTTCATGCACCTTGTCAGTAACTTTTTTGAGTTCAGATTCTTCTTAATTTACATTTACATGATCCACTCATTTATTTCCCATCTGAACTTTTACGGAAACACCTCTACCACCATCAGTACTTGAAGTGCTTCACATGCGCGCACACACACACACACACACACACACGCACACACGCACACAGACACACGCACACAGACACACACATGCATACATGCATGCACACACACACAACACATGTACACACAAAACACACACACACACACACACACACACACACACACACACACACAGGTGCATGATTCAATTTCAGGTTCTCTCATTTAGTGCGCTTATCAGTAGATTAATGTAATCATTTATCAGTTCAGGACCAACTTCTATAGCTCTATCAGACAATAGTTTGTCTCACCTAAATTTGAATCCTCATCCAAACTTGGTCTTTAACCCTATATGTACTGATCTATGCATAATTATACCTTAAAGCAGTTTATCTATTTATTTAAGTTGTGCTATAAAGAAGACTTACATCTGTTGATTTATCTCCTGCATAGAACCACATATCATCCATTAATATACCTAGATTTTTGAAATGTTCTTGTATATTTTCTGGAAGTGCAGTTAATGCCATGGCTTGAGGCCATGTATCTATATATGGTGTAATCATGCGTAGTCTTGATTCTGTGGCATCTCTTAATATAGTAGTTGTACTCATTTTTCTGGAAAACAGGAATGAAAAGATAATTTTAGCTTTGTAACCTTGGAAACAAGTCTACTTAAACATAAATGGACATTTTTGTCAATGATGTATTAATTGATCACTAGTTAAACTGTCAATAATAGTTTGTACTAGAATATCATACAATTCAAATGTGTGTGTGTGTGTGTGTGTGTGTGTGTGTGTGTGTACAAGTTCTCTTTTGCCACTTTTGATTGAGAAACAGACATGTTTTGAACAAATCACTTGTCCTTCTTCATTGTCTAACTGGATCTGACAGAATGATCCAAATTTTGCTGGAGGTGTTGAGTAACCAGAGGTGTGAAAAGGTTAGCTTCAATAGATGTAAATTCAGGTGTGAAAGTACTTGTCAGTTATGTAAATCTAACTGTCCACCTTCCATGATGATGTCACTGTAGATTGGTGGAATATCAGAAGTTTGGCAAACTGCTGTGAAAGTTGATGGGAATATACTCTGGGTGTCTAATTGGATGACTGTTCAAGGCAAAGTGATAAAATCAATGATAAATGAATATGTGGGATTTACTTACTAAGTATAGTACTAATGAACCTTCAGTTCAGTCATACTAAAAATTCAGCAGCCACTCACATTGTTTCATCTGCCTCTCTTTCTTTCATGTCACTAGACATACTTGCTGCTAGCTCTTCATTGCAATTTCTTACAAAGAAATGAACTAGATCTCCGCCTCCTCTTGGAAACATTCCATGTGTGATACTAGGATAACCTTCAGCCTTTACTGCTTCAGCAAGTGATTGACGACTCCATCCATGAATTGGAACAAATGATAATGCTGTATTAAGAATTCTTGTCTCTACTGCTTGCTCACTTTCTCCATCTTCATAGATTTCTTCACCACTGTAAACAATCAAATGTTTTGTTCTTTTTTTCTGATTCTTTAAGAATAATGTTTCGTTCTGAGAATGTAGTGTGTGCATCTCTTAAAAGTTACTTTCTGTAGAGTTATACATGATGTAACACTTTCATGTAAGTTATCCTTACATACATTTACTAGGTCATTAAAACAGTAATGATTAGTTCTTGTATCACGACTGAGGGGATTGAATAACTTACAAGTAACATTTCACCTGCTCAGGTTGACAGGCTTTTTTTTTGGCCTAGTGGCAATTGCAGCAAAGTTTGTCAACAAGTTACCTGAACAGGGGAAATGTTACTCGTAAGTAACCCTTGTTGTGATACAAGAACTAATTAGTTTTAATTAAGCTGTTCTAAAAGAGTTTGTTGAATCTGATGATGTATGGTTAACGGGTGTAATCTTTTAAAATAGGACAAAACAGTACAAATTGTCAACATAATTGGAACTAAGTAGAAAGAGGCATTTCATTACTTGAAACTTAAAAACCACATAACAGTGATATTTGTAGCATGAAAACTGTGTGTTATTGGTATTACCTTACTCCGTTGCCATTATTATTTGTAGCTGTACACAGACTTTGCTTGCCATTTACAATACATCTCCTAAGACCTGAAAAAAAAGTCAAATTATGTAAAGAAATTTGATAAGCTTCATTTTGGAACTACAAATGTAGCATGATCAGTATTACAAAATGCATTACATGTAGGTCTTTATCGAATACTAGCAATGATCAGAAAAGAGGACATTGTACTTGATGTGGGTGTAAATGGCTTAGACATGAGGTATGTATAGACGATACATTATCATACATGTATGTAAAAGATGTGAGGTGTGTAAATATGTAAATGGAACAGAAACATCAGACCAGATAGTGGTGAAATAAGGATGAAATATGAAATAGGGGGATATCATTATGGATGAGACATGAAGGTAAATGGGTGAGAGATTGTACTATGTTGATATCTCATTGTTTATGTTTCTGATGGTTGAATTGTTAGAGTGGCTGACTTGGAATCTGCAGGTTGTGGGTTTGAGCCTCACTAAATGCCATTTGTTTCTGATGGCTAAAGTCCTTGGATAAGATTTGAACTAGGATTTTGCCCCAGTCAACCTCGCTATATAATAATTGAATACCTGGTAGGATAGAAGTTACAATGTTGATGCTTTAATCCTATGCACTAATATGGGTTCAGATGGGTGCTATGGATTGTATGCTTCCAAGGGAGTAGAGGAAATATAAGGGTCAGCTGTGCCTTTATAGGTCCATACCATGGGTGATAATTGTGAAGTGTTTTGAGCACATTGTCGGAAAGCACTATTATATAAAAACTAACATTTTCATTATTATAATTATATACTAAGATTGTGCTACATACAGAATATACTGTCCCACAAGCAAGTTTCCGTATTTAGACCCCCCCCCCCCTTATGAAATGGTTAATCCCTAATATATGGTACTTGGGACTCCTGTTTGCCATGGCTGGCCATCACCATTTCCGAACAAGACAGAACTCCCGTTGATGTTATCGACGTGAGGCCAACGTTACAAGTTCATACACGGCCCTCACGGTTTACTAAGCTGTTATGTCTCTCGAGATTTCATCTTGCTCATTATGTTATGTAAACCCCAAATTGTGTTACATCACATGTGATGATGTTCGGGCTATAATTCACTCGTCGTCTGGACGATTTTGAAAAACAAACCAGTGCATTTTCATGATAATACTATATCCAAGTATGTGTTTAGTAGTCAGTATACGATCTCACCTGTTCTAGTGACGAGTAAGAGCGATGTCTTCAGAAGATTGTGACCACAGCTGTACGCCATCTTTAGGTCGATGTGTGCGAGTGAACGTCCTGGGGTGGTCTATTCCATTGTCAACTAGTGGGGGATTAGCATAAACAAGGGGATTACTTCGCGATTAACAACAAAAATGTCATTTATCCTTTCAAAACTAATACAAAATACCATATTATTATCTATTTTATTTGATTAACACACGTAACTCGGGATGATAATTATATCTAGTAGCTCGAAAACACAAAAAATATACATCACAACTTACTTTCGGAAAGTGGTATGGTCGAAATACAAAGACCCCTAACTCACGTGAAATAAAGTGTTTTGAGAAAAAGATTGTTCACTGAGCTTGTTGAAAGTGTGTGGAAGAGTTGTAATAAAATAGTTGTTCCTTTGACTGACTTTTTAAAAAAAATATTTGTGACGGTTCTCATGAAAGAGCTGTCAAATTTTCACAAATGATTAGTCAATTTTGGCAACATCCTAAGATAAAATGCAGATTTTGAAGTTAAAAAAAAATAGTTGTAATAATTCAAGATGATTGATTATTATCATACTTACTAATTTCAATGGAAATCTAGCATGTTTACACCCTATGTCTAAACCTTTGTAATTTTGAAAGTATCAAAATTTGAAATATTAATTTCTATGCAATCCCAGATTTTGACAAATTGTTCACAAACCTCTAATTTCTTTCTCAGCATGTGACATGCACACTTCATTAGTATCTATCACTCTCATTTCTCTCATTTTGGATGACATTTTTGGATAACATTTTTGGGTGACATTTGGGATGATAATTTGGATGACATTTTTGGGTGACATTTTGGATGGTATTTTTGGATGACATTTTTGGGTGACATTTTGGGATGACATTTTTGGGTGACATTTTGGGCGACATTTTTGGGTGACATTTGGGATGACATTTTTGGGTGACATTTTGGGTGACATTTGGGTGACATTTTGGATGGTATTTTTGGGTGATATTTTGGGTGACATTTTTGGATGACATTTTTGGGTGACATTTGGGCACAATAACTTGCTATAAACCTTTCCAATTCAAATTGTAAACTTAAAAGATAGTAATGTTTAGGAAAAGTAACACATTTCTAAAAAACCCAGACATATTTTGATCTACTATATTCAGCCATTCTACATTCAAACAAACTTCGCAAAGCAGTGTGTGTGTGTGTGTGTGTGTGTGTGTGTGTGTGTGTGTGTGTGTGTGTGTGTGTGTGAGAATAGACCTCGGTCAACTTCTAATTATACAGTAAATAATATCGAGTCATTTTTAACAGTTTTAACAGTTTTATTTTTAGATAGTGTATTTTTGTTGTCTTTTTTGTCTGTTTTTTTTCTCCAATCAGTTGTACAGCACATTGAGATTAATTTTAATGTAATGCTCTTTATAAGAATCAAAGATTATGATTATTAATTATTAAATGAAACATTCTCTGCTGTACCACAGATGTATTGAAATATGTTTTTTTTTTAAATTTAAACAAAACAGGATGCAAGGCAAAATGGAATTTAATAATCACGTTATAATATATATAGTAAAGATGGAGACCCGATGACGACACTTTAGTTGTGTTGAGAGTGATGAGCACTGGTGATAGCTTTAGGGTTGTGGAATTTCTATCATGTTAGGGACTCTTACTTACACAGATTAGATCATGGCGGACACTCCCAACTACAATTTTACTTCCGCCTTTCCAAAGTTCTGTTTCCTTCACTAAAAAAAGTTCCTTTATGTGATTATAAGAGTAATATAACAGACCAGTGATAGTCTAAAGGCCCACTAGGGTCAAAACCGTAAGACAAGATGTCGACACAGCAGGATGTACCGAAGGAAATAACAGGCAAGTGTTGATAGATAGCTCAGAGACGTTGCATTCAATACGGTAAACGACATTCACCACAGAAATTAACATTGCTAACTTCATTTACTTGCAAATTTTTTTCTTTACGTAGAGAGCATTCGAAATGAGTTGGGAGACAAGGGTAAACACATAGTATATAAACTTGTGAAAGTGGAACCGAAGACGGAAAAATGGGAAGATCGTTTGTTGGTAAGTGCATCATTTATACACGTACGTACTGCCACGATGTTTGTTTGTCAAACGGTACTAACAGGAAGAACCATTCACGGCAAAACTTGTGTACAGAAATCAGGTTCTTCAATCGTTTTGAAGTGACAACAGTGAGTAGGAAATGTGACATAGTTCAGTTTTTCAATCACGGACAATTGTAATTGTCCCAATTCTTGTAACCAAAATTTGTGATCGATTAATTCATGTATAGAACTTAGAAGTACATTATACACACATTTACACTGCTTACAGACTTTTAATTTTGATTACAAAGCTGTTGGATAATATAAACACAGCCCACAGGTGACCTTGCATTCAGTGTAGAGGGGAGGTCGAGGGTATAGATCGTTGATCAAAGGCTGCCCATGAACTGTGTTTAGTTTATTGAATTGTCAAAGTGAATGTGTGAAAGTTTACAAGAAATTTTATTGCCAGCTTCTTCAGTCATTAAATTTAGAAATCACAGTGTCACTGTCAGTATATGTAAAGACAAAAAAGGAAATAAAACATTGGGGAAACAAAACAATTATAATGAAAGACTAAGAAATTATTTTGTCTACATGATGTATGGGTGATAGACATACTTTTAAGTTTTATGCATGATGAACACAGTATTAAAATTTGGTAGATTGTAGCACTAAATTGTAGACTGTTTGGTGCTGGTTCATGACTGTTTGGTGCTGTGGAAATTATCATTGTCAAGATACCAAAAATAAATTCTATTCACATCCCAGCATAAACAAAAAACAGTAAATTTATGTAGTAAAATATGGGAGAATTTTTTTTTTTGGATAATATAACAAAGTAAGAATTAGATCATGTTTGGCTAGCTATGATGATGCCATAGCCCAATGTGCAGGAGGAATCTGATGAGCCAGAATTGCCAAACTTCATAACACTATTACAATGTATATAGAGGCTGAATGATGAATGGTTGGTTGGTAGAAATATCTTGTATGTGTCTCATCATGAGCATAAGATATGCAGCTATGATGAAATGAGCCTCACTCATGTTCCCTTTTATAAGCAAAATTTATGTCATGGATTGTGGACTGTCAGAGGGTACATACATTTAGCTGATGGCCACTTTGGGACAAGTGTTCAAAAAATGAAAGAAAAGCAAGAACTTGTATTTACATGTATGTCCCAACCATGCACTGAACATTATGTTTACATGACATATGTTATAATATATGAAAATATTCTTGTACTTGTATGTCTTTCCTGTCAAGTATTAAAAACAGAAAACACCATTCAAGTATTTTTGCACCATTCCTTGCATGCACCAGTGTTTTCCTTGTAACAACAAATCTTGAGTGTTTATGCAATTTATTGTACTAATAGTAGGTACTATGTGAAATATGGTGAAGTATGTATAATGTTTTGTTTCAAATCAGAATCAGACATAGCATAAAATAGATGTTATTCATACATTCCAAGTTTTTTAATACTCCTCCAGTTACTCATAATCTGTTCAGCTAGTATTTCCACTTCTAAGTGCATTAATATGCCATTTATGATTCATTTCATTTACATCAAATGAAGTTTAAAATTCCAGTGAACAGCTGATGGGTAGTCACTAGAACTAGCAATAAATAAACTGCATATGGAGTACTGTCAACAATTATTAAAACACTGTTACTTTTAGAAAAAAATTATAGTGCAGTCAGTCTTTTTACTGGGAATACATTTTTAGAAATTACAAATATATTGTATATATATATATATATATATATATATATATATATATATATATATATATATATATATATATATATATATATATATATATATATATATATATATATATATATATATATATATATATATATATATATATATATATATATATATACCTTACATAGGTTATGAAATGTATGATTATTCACCTAATATTATTAATAGATATTTTAAATCATCACTTGTAATAGTACCCTCAAGGTGATGGATAGGTAGATTTTACTGTGATCATCACTTATAACAAACTCACATTGACATGATTTTAAATCATGACTTACAATATAACCAACTGTCAGTGATGGATAGGTACATGTAGATTTTACTTGTAATATTAGTAAAGTAGATTTTGCATGCAAAGCTAACATGAGAGATAAACCACCATTTGATGTGATATCAAATTATATTGGGTATCTCATCAGGGACTATAAAACGACTTTACTTAAGTTAAATGTCATTTGATAAGTTTTGATACGAAATGTAATTTGATCTTTTGTACATTTCATCCTCTGTTTATGCTGAATAGACACACAGTAATTCAGTGCTGAATAGACAATTGCTGAATAGACACAGTAATTCAGTGCTGAATAGACAAGTGCTGAATAGACACACAGTGCTTATTACTTATTTGGATTGAATGATGTAATAAAACAAAAACTTAAAAGATATATATATCCTGTGTGTGAAACTAGGTTATGAGTCAACTTATGTTTCCTATATTATACTACACCAATGCCTAATATGTTTACAAAATGGTTTTAACCTTATAAGGTAGTATTAGTAAATATGTGGTTTGGACTAATATCTTGTGTGGTATTGACTATTGTTCACATGATGACATGCTTTGTATTATACATGTACATACAAATATGGATCTGTATGTGGTAGACATTGTGACTTGTATAAGGAAGTATTATGTGGGTAGTGAGTAACTAGCTATATATGTACTACAATTGAACATATATCATGCTAATTTGATCTTAGCCTGGACAGTTTATTAGTTAGGGGTGGTAACTATTGAGTTAAAGCTACCTAACTTCCCCAGGTATTTTACTGGGGTTCCCCACCAAGATTATGACAAGTTGTACAGGTTTTCCCCTTTTGGTTACTGGAGTAGCTACTACTGTACAGGAACCAAAATTTATTATAAGACATTCCAAACTTCTCTTTGTATGTAAGTGTAAAACAGGACACCATGTATTCAGATCAAGTTTGTCTGTAGCTATGATCTATACTTACTATAGGATGTTTCAAATCATTCCATAGATGTAAAACAGGATGGCACGAATTCAGTGCTAGTTAGTAGTTTGTCTGTAGCCTGAATTTCACACTCTGTATACGGCATTTCAGATTGCTGTGGACATGTAAAACAGGAGAGCATGCATTCAGTATGTGTTTGTCTGTAGTCTAAATTCTATGTGTACTAATCTTTATTCTTGAGGACAATTCATTTCCTTCTCATACATAGTATACAAGAAAACAGCTCAGATTCTAAACTGTTTTTTTTTTTCAAGTTTTAAAAAGTATAAGGAAGTAAGTTCTGCATTTTATTATTTTCTTCTTTTCTCATTGTATTTCGATTAAAAAGGTGTTCTCAATTGCCCAAGTCGATGTCTTTGTTGTGTTGTTTGGTTTAATGCCAGTTTTGAATTGTCCAAGACAAACCGTGATAGTTAATGTATTGTACAGCTTGTAGGGGTACTTGAATGTTACTGGAAGTGATACCTTGTCTAACAAAAGGCACTAATTATCTAACAGGTAAAACACAGCAGTTTTTAAGGTAAATAAAAATGAAAAGGCCAGACGTGTTAGGGGAAAGGTGGGAGTCAGAAATCACCACATGACTGGAATCTAGGCTACGCACTAAATTTGAGAAACATCAGGCACTGTGTCTGAACCCCTTGGCACATATTTCAATCAACTCCTCACACTTTGACAACTCAGATTTTCTTCTATTACATTGCATAATGACTTTTGATCTGTATGTTTGCATTATATTTTGCACACTGATTTATTCAAACTTTGTCCAGGGGCTCAGTTACAGACCATGTCACTATAAATCGTACTGTAAGATTCAGAACTTGAAAGTGAAACATTTCAAATGATTTCCACAGTTTTGTTACTAAGACGCTGTCATTTGCACTTTGTTTTAGTTTCATGGAACATTTGTAAATATTGTATTATAATTAAAAACAACTTGTTTAGGAGAGCTGACCTGTAAATATAGCTTTAATATTTCTTTGTGATGTCTGATTTTAACTGAGACTTGTTGGCATTCAAATCTAGAAATTGGGATGATTTGAAAACCAATGATGTCTTTCAGCTGGGAAAAACTAGATAGGGTAAATTAACTGAAAACATTTTTTTTCTTCACTTTTCAATGACTACATATATTAGTAACTAGACTACATGCACACAAAAGTCAATAGTTTGTCGGTGTGATTATTGAAAGCATCAAAACTGTCATCCCGGCGCCTGTACATACATGTACAGTAACAGTATTGCAAACATGACTTATTATTACATCAGTATGTTTTGGAGGGGGGCGGAACCTGTGCCATTGTTTAACTGTTCTCAGTAAGTTATTTTCTTCAAGAAATAGACAGTTGAATGAATGACCCATGGAAGAGTTATATTGGTCAATGCATTGGGGTCAGCAGAGATTGACCTCTAGATAGGGCCAAGTAATCGAAAACGGTTTCCTTTTTCATGTGTACATGTGTTCATCAGGCAATTGTTTGAAGTCAAACATACATGAAATCCACACTGTATAATCATGGTAATTGCATGTTAAGTTTCAGTGTATTCCAATCAAGTACATGCATGATCAGGTTATTGTTTTGTTAAATAATGAAACTGAAAAGTGAAAAGTTGGTAATATTTTGATCATAGTTGTAGATACACAATGCATAACTGTGTCACATGTTTAAATTTTTGATAGCCATTTCAGAAGTAACTATCATGCTACAACTTTTATATTCCATATAGCAAGTTGTTATGAAATAACCAAACAGGAGAACCTAAAATAGAACAATGTGAGAATCTAAAATAGAACAACAGGAAAACAAAAACAACAACAGGAGAACCTAAAATAAACCAATGAAAGAACAGCACAAGAACCTAAAAAAAGAACAACAACAACAAAGAAGCTAAAATAGAACTAGAGAGCCTACAACAGAACAACAACAACAACAACAACAACAACAACAACAACAACAACAACAACAACACACAAAAACCTAAAATAGAATAGTCTGGATGTCATCATGTTATCGATTCATCTCTTACTCCACAATCAAACCCAATTAATAGCATCTGGACTAAAAACAGAACAACAATAACAGGAGAACCTACAACAGAACAACAACAACAACAACAACAACAACAACAACAACAACAAAACCAACAAAAACAACAGGAGAATCTAAAATAAAGTAGTAACAAATTTACAAGAGAACCCAAAATAGAACAGCTAGCAGGAGAACCAAAAATAGAATCATAGAGGATGTGACTTAGACCTTATCTTGTGTTGTGTAACCACTGAAATATACAGGTTTTATATATGTTTTTCCTGTTCGAGTTTAGCTTAAGATTACCATTTTCACATAACCCATGAGTTTTGGGCCCTCAGTAAATATTATGAAATTACTCTGATGTATATGACTAATTTTGATAGATAAAAATCAAAGTGATGAATGATAGGAAAGATTTTAAAAAAATGATGGAAAGATATTTGTAGAGTTTTTCACAAAACATGTTTTTGTCCTTTTATTTATTTGTCTGATCTCATTGTATTGGAATTCATTGTGTACTAGTGCTGTACACAGTAGCCATATTATTCCAAACTCTGAGTTGAGGATGTATGTATGGAATGCAATGCAGGTTTGAGTACAGCCTGTAAATTCTCAGTATAGTCTTGTAGTCAGACCTAGACCTGCTCTCAGAAGGTTACTGAACAAAAGCCGAGGATGACAGATACCTCAGGTGTCTTGGGGAAGTCCTTAACAGTGACTTTGGTGCTTATGCAGCCCGTGGTTACATTTAAAGTTTGTAGAGTTGCCTAAGTGTGTAACAGCTAGGCTATTCTCAGTAAAGACCTTTCATGCAAACACTCCTGTAACTAGTACACAAAGTGACAAATGGCCCGCACATATTACCTTTTATATACCAGTATAATTTTTAGTTAGTAATAATGTATACATTTGCAAAATTAATATGGCTATGGCCTTGAACCCATGCCATCAGTGTTTGAATGATGTACATGTATATTAAATGTGAATGGGTTCAACACTGGAGTTGTCATAATTATGAGAATGAGAAAACAAATTACCCCTCATAACATGTATTAAACATGGAGTGTTCTCCATGAACAATCACAGTGAGTAACAATGGCCCCAGTGTCATTCCCTTAATAGGCTTGATATGCTGCCCCCATCATGGTCTCTAACTGGCAACTACAAATTGGTGCTGCCGGTTACTTAGTCTTGTAGTAAGACCCAGATCTGGGCTCAGAGGGCCGAGAGTTGCTGAACAAAAGCCAACAATGACAGTACCTCTGGTATGCAGTTGTTGGGCAAGACCTTGACAGCACCTTTGGTGTTATGGAACCTTTGGTCACTTTTAAATTTAACAGAATTGCCCAAGGGTCTAGCAGCTTGAGTTGTGGTTACTGAACCATCTTATGAAAAAATTATAGGGTGATCACGTGTTGTAGGACATGTAGAAACAGTGTAACCCTCCCCATGAAACTGAAGTGGCATGTGACACATGAACACTATGAAAGTATAATTACATACATGTATACATGTATGGAGTCTAGTTCCTATACAGTATCGTTACCATTTACACCTCCACTTGTGGTTTAGTTAGAAACCATGGTGGCACCCAGACTAACATGTATGCCGTCCTGTCAAGATTTAACTGTACAGAAATTCAGGACTTTGGTAGGCTAGCTAAGTCTGGGTAAACTGTTGTTTTTGTTTCAGTGCCATTTACATGTTTAATATCTCTAGACTAATAGTATGTATTTCCCGCTATTCATATCATATTATTCCCACCACCACCACCACCACCACCACCACCACCACCACCACCAACAACAACAACAACAACAACAACAACAACAACAACAACAACAACAACAACAACGACGATGACGACGATGACGACGACGACGACGACGACGACAACGACAGCTGTATTGTATTGAACTTACAAAATGTACCTGTACAATTAGTCTGTTTACCCCACAGTAACTAATGGTCATATTGTGGTAGTTTTTACATGCCTCCCTATCCAGTCTAAGGACAGAATAAGTCAGCAGACATTTTCAGGTGTACACCATGTATACTATACATTCTGTGTATATTTGACATTTGATCTCGAAACTTGCCGTGTCTACTTTGTCAACACATTTTTGCACACTCCTTTAATTTTG